>NC_056744.1:201401669-201470713 GCF_019279795.1 Protopterus annectens | reverse complement strand
CTATTGATTGTTCATATTTGCATCAATACTAAACCACACTATGTACAAGGTTTTAAAAGATTTCTTCTTAAAGCTTAAACCGCAATCGCAACTGCATTAATATTTGATCTCTGTCTCGTGCAGGTAAACAGATATTAACTATTGTTTTTAACAATATAATCACATTTTTCTAAATATCTCAACAAATGAGTAACACAGACAGAACCCCCTTAGCCTAATATGAAAGCACTCAGCCCAATGAATAAAATACTGCTGACAGCATGTGTGTAACATACGTGGTTGCTGAGATATTCCAAGTAGTTTACAACACATTACAAATGTAATAGTTACTGTTTACTGTATCTTATAAATTTTGATTAAGACCTAGAACCTAATGAATACTATAAAAATAGTTTGTGAAGAGTTTGCCATTTATACTTCTTTCATAATCCCTATGGTTACAAGGATATAAACATTTGTTTGAAATGTGAGGACATGATTTGATTCTGTCAAAAGGCTTAGGCTCCTCCCACTGGAAGTTACAGAGCAAACTTCCTGAGCACCACTGGAATGAAGGAGTTAAGAGGCAGTCTAGTTTTCAACCGATAACAGAAAGTACAGATGTGTACCTACCATAACCGTAGATGTTAGAGTGTATTCACTGTTGCAGTCATTACACTTGGGTTATCCTGCTGGCAGGCTACCCGCAGTCGGCTTGAATTCCAAAATCTTGGTCCGGCGTCAGTTGCTGTTGCCTCTTCCCCAATGTCAGTGCGCCAGGGGTATAAAAGATGCAGCCAACGCCATTTTCTTCAGTTTTTCTTGCCCCAGATGACAGGTGCCCCCAAAAGGGTAGGCTAAAAAACATTGATTATAAAAGCATGCACTAAAAATAAACAATACCCTCATCTACAAGCAAATACACCACATAGGTTGTATAGGATAGAGAAGTACAGACAAGTCCCAGCAAAGAAAGGGGGATGGTGGGAGGGTAACCTGGACTGCAACAGTGTATACACCCGAACATCTACATTTATGGTAGGTACACAACTGTACTATGTTCATAGTGTTTCACTGTTGCAGTCATTACACTTGGGTTGAATCCCACAGCTGAGGTTGGGCAGCTGTGTCTAAATAGAATTAGGAGTGGCTATAAGGCCCTGCAGAACTGCAGTGGCAAAGCCTGCTCTGGATTTAGAGTAAAGAGTTGAGTGGTAGTGCTTAGTAAAAGTGTGCACTGAAGTCCAAGTTGCAGCCTCCAAAATATCCTTGGTTGGTATGCCTCTGAGGAAGGCTGCTGAGGTGGCTGCTGCCCTGGTAGAATGTGGTCTAATGCCCTTAGGCACTGACCTGCCATGTTGTGAATAGCAGAAACGAATGCAGTGTCCTATCCATTTTGAAATAGTCTGCTTTGAGATAGCCTTTCCTTGTGATCCTGCAGCATATGCCACTAAAAGTTGCTCAGTCTTTCTGAAAGCTTTAGTTTTGTCCAAGTAGAAGTGTAGCTGTCTGTGCATGTCCAAAGAATGCAGAAGTCTCTCCCCTTTATTCTGTGGGTTTGGGAAAAAAGTAGGCAAATGAATGGTTTGGTTAAGAGCCACACTGGACACCACCTTAGGCATAAATGTTGGGTTTGTCCTTAGAGAAACCCTGTCCGGATGGAAGATAAAAGGTTCCACAGCCATCAATGCCTGTAATTCTGAGACTCTTCTTGCTGAAGTTATTGCTAGGAGCAGAGCTGTTTTCCATATGAATTTTATCTCAGCTGTACTGGCTGGCTCGAAAGGAGGCTGTAGTTTTTCCAAGACAAAATTGAGGTCCCATGCAGGTATTGGTGCTCTCCTTGGAGGTCTTATATTTCTTGCCCCCCCTGAGGAACTGCCTAAGCAATTGTTGTGCAAAAATAGGTGGGCCTGCATTGTAATGAGCTGAAATGGCAGAGGCACGGATCTTAATTGATAAGGATAGGCCTTTGCCCAGCATCTCAGTTAGATATTGTAAAATCTGAGGTATATTTGGGACAAGCATGTCAATTCCTTGTGCCTGGTTCCAAGCACAGAATCTCTTCCATTTTTCTGCATAAGATTTTCTGGTGTTGGGCCTCCTGGCCTCCAAAATAACATCCATAACCGCTTTAGAGAGGGGTGTACTCTGAATGGTTACACTATCCGCCATGCAGCTAGATTTAGGGTTCTGAGTTGGCTGTGCAGGATCTGATTGTTTTGTTGGGTCAGTAAATGAGGAATTTGAGGCAATGTCCAGGCTGGGCCTTGGGACAAGCTCCTTAGGATTGGGTACCAGTGTTGGCGTGGCCAATTAGTATCTTTTGTGGCTTCTCTTGTCTGACCTTTAGGAGTACCTTGGGGAAGAAAGGCATATACTGTAAGGTTGTTCCAGCTGAATGACAAGGCATCCACTTTCCATGCTTGTTTGTGATCAATCCTTGTGCAGAATCTCTGAAGTTGGCAGTTGTGAGGGGAGGCAAAAAGATCTATGTCTGGGCATCCCCATTTCCTTATGCTGAAGATTTGTGGATCTAGTTTCCACTCGTGAGGATCCATGAGGTAGCTTAGTTCATCTGCCAGAGCATTTGTTTTTCCTGGCAGGAATTGTGCTTGCAGGTGTACTTGGTAGGTCAATGCTGTGTTCCACAAAATCATGGCTTGTCTGCAGAGGGGGTAGGAATGTGTGCCCCCTTGCTTGTTTATGTACCACATAACTGTGGTGTTGTCCGTCTATCAGCAGCTGTCCTGGATGAAGTAGGTCCTTTAAGGCTGTCAGGGCACTTTGTACAGCTAGCATCTCTTTTTGATTGAAGTGAAGATGCCTTTGGCTTGGGGGCCATGTGCCCTGAATACATTTTCCTGCCATGTGGGCCCCCCCCAGGCATTATCTGACGCATCTGTTAGTGTTTGCCTGGCTGTGGGTAAAGTGAATGGCTGTCCCTTGTTATGGTGACAGGCCTGTGCCCACCATCAAAACTCCTGTTGCAGGCAGGGAATGAGTGAAATTAATGATTCCAGGCTGTGGCAATGCTGAGTGCAAACACTTTTTAGATACCATTGTAGTTTCCTCATATGTAGTTTTGCATATGGAATTAGCAGAATGCAGGAGGCCATGTAGCCCAGAGCATGCAGAATTTTTCTTGAAGATAACTGGGTCTTTGTTGCCATGCTTTTGAAGCAAGTCAGTTGCCTTTGTTTGGCGTGAGATAAGCCATCTGGGCAGTTGTATTTAAGCTTGCATCCAGGAATATTACCTCTGGAGAGGGTACTAGTTTTGATTTCTTTTCATTTACTGTGTACCCTAGGCAAATTAGTAATCTTTTTACAAACACCAGATGCTTTAGTAGAATGTCTTTGGTCCCTGCTTGAATAAGGCAGTCGTCCAAGTAGGGATATATTTGAATTCCTCTGTCTGCAAAATGCAATTACTGGTGCCAGGCATTTTGTGAAGACCCTGGGTGCAGTAGATAAGCCAAAGGGCAGTGCAGAGAATTGCTAGTGCATTGAGCCAGCTATGAATCTGAGGTATCTTCTGCAAGATTGTCTGATTGGGACATGCAGGTATGCCTCTTTGAGGTCCAAAGTTACAAGCCAAGCCTTCTTGCCCAGCATGGGCAGAAGCTGTTGTCAACATTTTGAATTTTGGAACATCCAGAAAAGTATTTAGAATAGACAGGTCCAGAACTGGTCTCCATGCTTTGTCCTTTCTTGGTACTAAGAAAAGTCTCGAGTAAAATCCTTGTCCCTGCTCTTGTTGTGGCACTGGCTGAATGGCCCTCATGTCCATGAGAGATGAAACTTGTTTTTGTGCCTCTGCCCATTGTGTGGCAGGTTTGGCATACCTTTTGCCTTTGGAAGGGTGTGAAAGTTGAACCTGTAGCCCTGAGAGACTATTTAGGACCCATTTGTCCTGGGTGATTGTGTGCCAATTTTGTGAAAAAAGTGCTAGCTTTCCCCCTAAGGGTGTTGCCAAAAGATAAGTGCTTGGCATTGGCAGAGGGAAGTCATTGGGACTGTTCCATATATGGCTGTGATGTCTTCTCCACTTTTGGAGGTAGAAGCACCCCATTGTTTGGGCCTGTATGAGCCCTCGGGCTGCTGTCTGCCTCTAGGGCATCTGTATCTGCCTCTGTGGCCTGTCTGACATGGGAAAGGACCAATTCTTAGAAGGCCAGTTCCTGCTAAATCTGGGTGGCTGTACCTGTAAGAAATCCTTCACTGTCTGCATAGATTTAGTTTTATCCTCCATTTTCTTTAACACCAGAGTATCATGCTGTAATGGAGCATCCAATAATTTTGCTTTGACATGATCAGGCAGAGTCTGTTCCTTTAACCAAGCATGCCTTCTAATAACAGAGCCTGTTACAGCAGCCCTGCAAGAGGCCTCCAGCGAATCATAACCACATTGCAAAGTATGTTTTCCCACTTGTTCAGCTGCATGCAATAAATCCTGCAATTCCTTGTTCTCAGAACATTCAGAATTTGTCAACATTTTCTGTTTTAACAGAGACATTAAGTATTGCTGATATTTAAGCATATGAAACTGACAACTTAAAGCCCTTACAGCCAAGGTAGCAGAAGTGTAAACTTTATCCCCCATCTGTTTAGCGCCCTAGAATCTCTATCTGAGGGGACAGAGCTACTTGCAGTAGCAGCCTTGACCCTTTTGGGACCCTGAGAAATAGTTTCTGGGTCAGCAGCAGGGTTTTAATATAGAAATTTATGAGAATCTGGAACCCAGTAGTATCTGTCTGGCTTAACAGGTGCAGGAGGTCGAGAGTCAGAAGACAGGCTGGACTCTGAAAATACATCTAAAATGTCTAGAACAGGTGGAATAGCAAGAGGTCTGTGCTGAGGTAGTAGAAGAAAGTCTCTGAGCCTTTTCTTAGAATCTGAATAATCTTGGCTCTCCCAGTGGTAATGCTCCCTCATGGTATGCAGTGTCTCCCCAAACTAGTAATCCTCAAGAGGAGAAGCTGAAGGAATAGATTCTTCAGCATCAGAATCCTCCATAGGGAGGAATAGAGTATCCCTGTTCTGAAGAGGAATCAGAGGAAATGGAAACCTGATCATAGGTTCATAGGTTTATACTAGGCTATCTGCCCTAAGGCATTTATAAGCCTAGCCCAAATTATTGTGGCTTACGCCACCCCTTATATGAAAAAATACTGTGCCCATTAGTTTGTTGTGCCTCTGTCCAGCAGTGACCCAGAGATGATTCCCGGGGTAAACCTACGATCTCCCATCCACAGGTCTAGATTTCTCTTGAACAGAGTCAGCGAGGTGCTCTGCCTCACATGGACCGGGATTTTATTCCACAGCATAGGGAGTCTGAGTGATAAATCTATCCCTCCAGCATGTCCTATTTATATCCGTGCTAAGGTTTAAGTCGCTTGCTCTAGTGGTTTTGGTGGATTTGGATTTTTGAGGTGGAGCATGTCCATTAATTCCGGGTTGGACATGGCCTTGTATGTCAGGCACATGTCACCTCTGAGCAGATGGTATGCGACTGAATAGAGCTGGAGTTTCTTCAATCTGGCAGCATATGACAGATTTTGGAGTCCCTTATCCTTTGGTGAGGAACTTTTGGGTCTCTCCAATTGCTGCAGATGTCGGGTGAGATGCATCCCGAATGGGGCATTGTACTCGATCATTGGTCTGATAAGTGAAGAGTACAGGGAACAATGACCTCACTAGATCTGGATGTGAATCCCTTCATGATCAGGTGGGCAATGTAGAAGGTCTTTCTAACCACTTTAGCAATGTGAGTGTCAAAGAAAGGCCACTGTCAACCTGGGTCCCCAGGTCCCTGATAACCTCTTCTGTGCTTAGTGGATTGCCACCTATATGGTAGCTTGGGGTTACCTTGTTTTTCCCGAAGGGTATGACTATACATTTTTGGCGTTTAACTTCAGGCCATGGCTCTGGCACCAGCTATCTGTTTCCGTGAGTCCCTTCTGAAGGATATCAGTGTCCGATGCACTTTCCACTATGGCAGTTTGCAGTCATCTGCAAACTTTGTCAAAAGTCCTCCCATGTTGGCCTGTACTTCTGAGAAGTAGATGCCAAACAATAGGGGCCAAGGACCGAGCCCTGTGGGACACCACTTGTGACCGCTTGGAGTCTGACACAGCGCCAGCAACTCTAACCCTGTGGGTTCTGTCCTTAAGCCAGTTTGCAACCCATCTTGTGACATATGGGTTTACATTTAAGCTGGTAAGTTTTTCTACAATACCAGAGTGGGGTATTGTGTGAAAGCCTTTGCAAGGTCAAGGTAGGCTGTATGGACTGCCTTTCCTCATCAATGGCCTTGGTGACTATTTCAAGAAGTCAACCAAGTTCAAAAGGCATGATCTTCCCTTGACAAAGCCAAACTGGGTCGGGTCCAATGTCTGCAAGTCCCCTATATCTTTGTTTATGAGCTCCATTATGATCCTCTCCATAGCTTTGCAGACTAGACTTGTTAAGCTTATGGGGCGGTAATTACCAGGGTCCGTGAGGCGCCACCTTTGTGGAGTGGGACCACAGTTGCCGTCACGCCACTCCTTGGGCACGATCCTGTGGTAAGGCTGAGATTAAACAGCTGCCTTATGTGCGGGTTTAATTCCTCATTTAGCGCAGGTAGCACACAGCCGGGGACACCATCCGGTCCCATTGATGCTGTGTTTTAGCTTTAGAGAGAGCAGCTTTCACCTGCGCATTTGAGATGTCCGGGAGGCTACACTCGGCTGGGATAGTTATCTCTCCTTTAGGGGAGAGGGTGAAGTTTGCACTGAACTTGTCTGCCAGTATGTTGGCAATGTCTGTGGGTTCAGTGATTTTTGTATCATTTTGGACTAATTCTGAGCATATCTGTGAGTTTCCACCCAGGTTCCTTACATAGCTGAAAAAGGCCTTATGATTGTCCTTTGAATCCATGGCAATTTTTCTCTCAAAATTGGCCTTAGTTGATTTTATGAGTGCTCGTATTTTTTTACTAATAATGATCAGGGGTGACTTCCCTTTTATGGATTTTGTTCTATCATGTAATCGCTTTCTCCTCTTATTGTAAAGTTTGTTAATGGCTGTGGTCCACCAGACTGGACGTTTGCCCTTTGTGGAAAGAGTCTTGGTTCTATTTGGGATTGCCTGATCCATGCAGTCCTGGAGGTGTTCATAGAAGGCATTTGTAAGGGCTTCCGCAGCTTGGGTTGTGGTTTCCTCTGACTCAGGGGCCTTGAAGGATACCACACCAGTCTTGAGTAGTGTGAAGTTTGCTTTAGAGAAGTTCTTCACTATGGTCTTTTTTGTTTGGGGTGGGGCCCGGATGTGGATTTCCAGTGAGATTAGTTTATGATCAGATCTCACCAATGAGGGATATACTTCGTGTGGAGCATTTTGTCCCCATGTTTGTGACAATGAGATCTAGTATATTTTCTCCTCTCGTGGGAACAGTGACTAGCTGTTCCATGGCATTTGAATTTATGAACTCCAGGAACCGTTGGGCTAGAAAGTTAGGGCTTGAGTAATGTTCCCAGTCTATATTCGGGTAGTTGAAGTCACCCAATATGATGGTGTTTGGAGATGCA
This sequence comes from Protopterus annectens, assembly GCF_019279795.1. Taxonomy (NCBI): domain Eukaryota; kingdom Metazoa; phylum Chordata; order Ceratodontiformes; family Protopteridae; genus Protopterus; species Protopterus annectens. The sequence goes on along the minus strand of NC_056744.1, from coordinate 201,463,161 downwards.
TTTATACCCTCCAGTGTCTTCAGGAAGGCTGTGTGGGGTTCCTGAGTTTGAGAGGGTGGCCTGTAGCATGCTACAATTTGTAGAGCAGTTTTGCCTATGGTTAGTTGCACCTGGATGGTTTCAAGCTTCATGCGTTGCCACCAACCTGGAGGTGTGAGTATCCTTTATGAATATGGATACACCCCCTCCTTTTGTGGTGTGGTCCGGGTTTTGGGGCCGGAACGCATGATATGAGGTAAAACCTAATAGTGCCGGGGGTGCTCTCAGGAGCCTTGAACCAGGTTTCAGTTACAGCACAGACATCGATGTTCTCCATACTGAGAAGGGCCTCGAGTGCGTGCATTTTGAGATTTAGACTTCTGGCATTGAGCAGCATTACCCTCAGTTTCTTCCCATTTTGTTTTCTAGGGTGGTAGGTTTAGAATTTGAGCCTTGCCTAAAAAGGCACTATGGGGTGGCAAGAGCCTTAGCCAATATCCGGAATCCCAGGGTGACAGGTGCAAGCCGTCCCTTAAGCAGCGTGGCTTGTCAAGCATGTCATCCCAGGCAGACAGACACTGGATCCCCTTTGAATGACACCAGACATTAAGCCAATTGTTAAAGCTGATCATCTTGTCTCTATATTGTGGCATCATTCTTGGTGAAGGAAGGATACTGCTCAGGGTTAGGGTCATACCTGCCTGGGCTACATAATCAGAGAGCTCCTCTATGTCTCTTTTCATGCAGTCCAGGGAGGTACGTCTCAGGTCGTTCATACCAGCATGGACAATGACTGTGTCATATTTGTACTTGCTGTGGAGTGACCCGAGTGCTTGTGTTATGTGGCGGATTCTAGCGCCCGATAGGCAGCTTACTGTGACCCTCTCCTTGTTCAGCCTGGTGAGTGGGACGTCAGTGTGTCTGACTATGGAGTCACCTATGACAAGTATGTTTGGTGTTGTATTTGGCCTTAAGGGCTGTGACTGCTTTGCACACTGCTTTTGTGGTTTATGTGTTGCTTGTGGGGTGTCTTGAGGTAGCAGTTGTTTGGGTGTCTGCTTTGGAGGCCTCTGCTGTTTAGGTAAATTTTTACTCAGAGCCTCCGAGTATGTCTTTGTGTGTTTATGTGTTTGATTCAGTGGAGTGGTAGCATTATGTGAGGCTGGTTTTGTGGTGTGTGTAGTTGCCTTCTCCTCCTGTCTGGTCTTGCCAGTCCTGAGTTGAGAGAGCTCAGCCTCCAGTTTGGCTAAATAGCAGCATCTCTCGCAAGTATTTGTGTTATGTGGGAGGAGGAGAGGGTTGTCTGTGTACATGAGGCAGTTATAACATTACCTCAAGATTCCCAGATTCACCAGCTGGACCGGAGAGGAGATTGACAACTGACCTTTGGACATGCTAGAATAATATTGGGAAATCCTTAATTGAAAACAAAGGAATCATATTCAGTATCTTGCCTAGGCCTCTTATCAGGAGGGGGATGGGAACCCCTGATCAAAGTAATTAGGTCTTCGGCCATTTTGAGCATCTGTTTCTTAGGCATGGAAGTATGTCCTAGAGAATGCTGTACTTGTTTTCTTGTCTTTAAAACTGTTTTAGTCTTTGTCTTGGATGCTGAAGTTGGCTTGATATAAAGCTGTGTAGGTCTGAAAACACCCTCAGAAGCAGATGCCTGCTCAGCAGCTCTGGACTCATCTGAGGGATTAGTTTCCGAAGGCCCAATACCTGGAGTATCCAGAGGCCTAGCTGTCACCACGTGGGAGACAGAGGCGGCCTGTGGCTCTGAGGTAGCGGGTGTCAGGCGCTGCGAAAGTGCCTCACTGAGAACCGGCGACTGGCCTAGAAGAGGCTTCATCAGTTTTGGACCTCGGATGCCTGTCCTTTTCTTTTTCCTGGTGCTTTTTTATGAATTCCAGTCGTCGGTTGTTCCAACGGCATTATATAGTTAAACCTTCGGCCAAAGTAATGAAAAGCAAAATCGCACAGACGTTTAGTAGTGCGTTGGTTGAATCTAGCACAAAACCAACAACTAGCTATGTCGTGGTCAGGGCCTAGGCAAGGAATACAGTAAGAATGAAAATCCTTGAGGTATTTGCTTCCCCACAAGAAATACAGTTGTTAACTTTTTCTGACATCGGTCTGGAGCAAGAAAAAAGTTTCCCCAATGGGGTACTTAGCTTTATAGAAGACTTTGGATCTGAAATTCAATTTCGAAAATCTCAGGAGTCGGCCGACCGACACTTTTGAACTGCTTTTGCTTCGGACACCACACAGTAAGAAAGACTGGAGAAAATGGTATCGGCTGCATCTTTTATATCCCTGGCACACTGATGTCAGGGAAGAGGCAACAGCAACAGACGCTGGACCAGGACTTTGGAATTCAGGCCGACTGCGTGTAGCCTGCCAGTAGGATAACCCAAGTGTAATGACTGCAACAGTGAAACACGATGAACATCTTCAGTTTCCCCAATACAAGTACTGCACTTTAGAAAAGCTTCATAACTGCTTAAAGGCAATACAAAACACACCAGTATGAATTACTAGCAGTAATAAATAGCAAGTATATAAAAAGGATCTTAAGAGAGTCTGGAAGGTGCAATCCACTGACTGCTATGTGGGTCCCACAGCTGGCACAAAAAAAATTGAACAATTGACTTTGTCAAAGGGATTAGGTTTCCTCTGATGGGAGGGGCTTTTCCATTGCTGAACACATATGCCCAAAATTGAACAATTGACTTTGTCAAAGGGATTAGGTTTCCTCTGATGGGAGGGGCTTTTCCATTGCTGAACACATATGCCACTTAGGCAGTGTAAATGATCGACATCTGTCTCTCATTTATTAAGTAATAAATAGGCAAACATCAAAATAAATGGCATGTGGGAGGGTTAACAGAAATCTAAACACCAATCATTTGAAATCGGGAGTTCAAAATAGCTGTGTTTATATAAAATTATCTGCATTTATGACTCAGACATTCAAATGAAGAACCAACTGCTAGGGCTATTTGTGAAAACCACTGCAAATAAGATTCAATACCAAGTCAAGATTCAATACCAAGTCAAATGAAAAACAAAAGATATGTAGTCACCATAACAATGTATCTGTGTGGTCTCTTGTTTTGTCTGTTTTTGTCCTTCCTCAAGCTTTGTGTTTCAGATCAAACTTTGCATCTGCAGTTCAAGCTCATTCCCTTACCTATAATCCTCTCCCAGATTACCTCAGATCAAGTTTTCCCCTTTTGAATCAATGTACATAAAGGAAATAATTTTATAAATGTTTATAAAAAATATCAACACTAAGATAGGGAAAGACCAAGGCAGGAAGTCATACCAGGAGACCATATTAATATCTTCAAGCAGCAGTGGAAGGAGGGGCAAAAAAAAAAAAAAAAAAAAAAAAAAAACAGGCAACACAAATGCATCATTAAGGTGAACACACAACTTTTGTATCGGAGGTCATTCCTCAACCTTTTGGGACAGAGTAAACAACTACTATCAACATAGGGTCCTCTCATGGAAAGATACTCTGGAGTACAGTAGAACCAAATGGTGTCCTGTTCCTCAAAAGGATATCCAAATTGGTATGAGCAATCGGACTAGGTAGCAGCACAAAAAATGTCATCTACTGAACTTCTGGATAAGGAAGTGGAGACTGACCTTGTGGAATAAGCTCATAGTGGTCTTAGTACAGACAAACCCTTGTGTTTATAAACATAAGGCATACATTCAGTAAACCAGTGTACTAATGTAACTTCAGACAGATTGTCCCAACTTAGCTTTTGAAAAGGAACAACTGGTCTATCTTCTGAAAGTTATTGTTTTATGCAGTTAAATGTCACCTGTCTCTGTACAGCCAAAAAATGAAGCATACGTTTCCTTTTATTGGAGAATTTTCAGAAAACACTGCTAGATTAAATTAATGGACTGGTTGAGGGTGAATTCATAAGCTGCTTTCAGAAGAGAGGAAGGACTGGTGTGAAAAAGAACCCCGTCTTTAAGAAAAGATAATACAAGGTGGCTGGCAAGATAAAAGCCTGATGTTCTGAACCTCCTCTAGTAGATGTAATGGCAACTAGAAAAATGGTTTTCAAGAACAAATGTTTTAAAAGAGAGTTGTGTACTTACCATAACTTGGAATCTGTGCTATCATCCCGTGTCATTACTCATCATGGATGGGTCTTGGATCAGACCTCGGATGAGAGCCGGCAAAGAGAGAGAGTTCTCAAGGTCCTCCCCTTACTGCTGGTTATCCATAATCCCCGGATCAAGTTTGCTAGATCACTATCAAGGCAGGGAAACTGTCCTTACCCAGGTACAGCAGACCCAAACACACCATTATTCCAAGAATCCCCTGGTCACCAGCCCAAGGGAGACAGAGGGAAGTGATGAATAATTACACTGGACAGCACAGATTCCAAGTTATGGTAAGTACACAACTCTACCTGATGCTATCCGTGTCATTATTGATCAAGCATGGGTCAGAATTCATTCACCGATGAAGGCAAGACTGCTGAAACCGGTTTGAATTTGCAATAAACTCAGATATCACTCTTGGTGCTGGCCTCTTTTTTGGATTTGGGTCTTAAGGAAGGACATGCCTGAGCACAGAAGAACCAAATGAGGCTCTACCCCTAGATTCCAAATCCAACTTGTAGTGTGATATAAAGGTATGGAGATTTGACCAGGTGGCGGCAGCAGCACAAATGTCATCTAAGGACCTCCTGGCACAGAATGCCAAAGATGAAGCCACTGACCTTCTAGAATGAGCTTCATTAGGTCTAGGAAGATCCCTGTGAATGCACTCCTAAATGTGAACTATACAAGAAGTTTGTCAATGAGAAGAGACACTTAAGAAATGGCCCAGCCTCTCCTGGCCTGGGAGAAGGCTACAAAAAGCTGATATGACTTTCCAAAATCCTCAGTTCTCTTGAAATAGAAAGGAAACTGCCTATGGACATCAGGCACTATAGCTGATACTCCCCTTTGTTTGAGAAGTTGGGAAAAATGACAGGGAGCTGGATATACTGATGGTTTCCAAAGCTACTTTTGCAATGGAGGAATGATTGGTTCTAAGAGAAACCCTATCTGAAAAAGCATGGAGGGGAAAAGAGCCTGAAATTCAGAAACCCTCTTGGCAGAGGTAATTGCCACCACAAAAAGGCCATCTTGCAAGAGAGAAACTTAATATCACACTTTGCAGCAGGTTTGAAAGGAGGTTGTGTTAGGGACAGCAGCCCGAAGGTAAGATCCCAAGGAGGAGATGGATCTTTGAAAGAAGGCCCGAGCAAAAAAAACCCTTTAAGAAAGGCATTGCACAGCTTAGAAGAACACATGTGACTATCGCTTAAGTGGAAGTTGGAAATAGCTGCCAACTGCAGATTAATAGTCAAGAAGCTTGTCCCTTGTTGGAACAAAGAAGAAAGGAAAGACAAGATATCCGGAATCGGAGCAGAAAGGGAATCTATGTCCCTCTGACAAGCCCAAAAGGAGAATATCTTACATTTTCTGGAATAAACCTTTTTGGTGGAAGGCTTCTAAGATGCCAAAATAATATCCTTCAATGGGGAAGACAACTAGGCCTGGCTGTCGAATTGGAACTGGAGGTACCAAGCTGCCAGTCTCAGGGATGTCAGGTTGGGAGGGGGGAAGGCCCCATGGCTGGGAAATGAGATCCTGGACTGGATCCAATATCTAAGGTAGTTATTTTAGATGAGACCAAAGGAGGGAGAACCAAGTTTGATGAGGCTAGAATGGGGCAATGAGGATGAGGTTAGTCTTTGGGCAATGGGCTTTCTGTAGAACTTTGGGATTGGGGGATAGGTCTAGAGAAGTCCCGGTGGCCAATTGTGAATCAAAGCATCCCTCGGTAATTGCCCCAGTGGGGGTATCAAGGCAAACTACTTACATTTGTGATTAGCTGGAGATGCAAACCAATCGCAATACAGAGATCCCCATGGATTGAAGATCTGACTTGCCAATGAATGTTTCAGGGACTACTCTTGGGGACTCAGAATAGACCTGCTCAGTTTGCTAGCACGCTGGAATCACCGGGGATATGTGTTGCAAGAAGAAAGTGGCTGGAGGCCATCACCCATTCCCACACTCATGGCCTCTCTGCACAGAAGGTAAGACAGTGTCCCCCTCCATGCTTGTTGATGTACCAGACTACCGCCATGTCTGTCTGAATTGTTACAGTCACGAGAGGAAGATGGTCCTGGCAGGCTTGCAACGTTAGTAGGACCACTTGGACATTGATGTGCAACTTGGTTGCTGAGGGGGACCACGTGCCTTGGACCATCCCTCACTGAAAATGCCCCCCACACACCCAGAGAGGCATGTGGTCACCATGGCTTGGGGTTGCGGAAGGCAAAGAGGTCTCCCTAGCTGGAGATCCTCTGGATCCACCAACTCAAATGGTATCTGCAGACCTGTGATATTCCGATTGGTGTGGAGGTGAGCCAACCTCTGTACCACTAGGGTCCACTGAAGTACTCAAATGTGACACCTGGTGTGGGGGACCAACTGAATAGCTGCCACCATCGACCAAAGGACCTGGAGAATGAGATGAGCAGGGACACTGCCCTGATCCAGCAGGAGGAGAACTTGCTCCCAGACCAGCTTTGACCCTGTGTGGGGAAAGAGCTGCAGTCTCAGACGTTTGTCCAGAAGAACTCCTATAAATTCCAGCCTCTGACATGGGAAAAGGTGCGACTTGGGAAAGTTGACTGTAATGCCCAGATCGTGAAACAGTCAGAGCAAAGTCTGTGGCAAAAGAAGATGCTTTTTGTAGGAGCCGTGAGGAGCCAATTGTCTATGTACAGGAAGACTTAAAAATCTTGTAGCCGGAGGTGGGTTGCTACCACTGCCAAACATTTGGTGAGCACCTGAGGGGATGAGGTGAGACGAAGACCTGGGCTCTGAACTGATGATGATTGGTCCCCAGCCGGAAGCACAAAAATCTCCTGCAGCGCCCATATATTTTTTATGCAATAGATCTCAAGGATACATACTACTGAGCACATCCAGTCGTCCTTGCACAGAAGTGGAAGAATGTGACCATCCAGAACTTCGACTTCTTGACCAATAAATTCAGCTTACTGAGGTCCAGAATGGGACACAGGTGGTCTGTTCTTTTGGGCACTGAAAAGAAGAGAGTAAGTACTGGATCCTTGTTGTCCTGTTGGGACCTTCTGGATAGCCCTTTTTTGAAGGAGGTCATGCACCTCTTTGAAAGCCAACTAGGGTGGGATGTCTGGGAGCGACTTTTGGTTGGAGGGAGGTGACTGAAGGGTACAAAATATCCCACAGATGCAATGTTTAGCACCCACTGGTTTGAGGTAATAACCACCCAAGTTAGGTGGTGCAAGGAGATACGACCCCCGACTTCCTCCAGGGCAGGGTAGGGCTTCAGGAGCACTGCGGGGGCTTCTCTAAGAAGGGTTCTCAGAAGCGCTGATTCTGCAAAACCCCTCTGCCTTTGGGGTCATGTCTGCCATCGAATCCCCTTCCCCGGCAAAAGAAGCAGATTCGTGCAAAGCATCCTGGAAGGAAGACTGTGTCCTATGGAACCATGGCTTTTTACTACCCCTCAGAGTCTTAGAGAAGGACCACTGGGGAGTAGAAAACTTGATCCAGACTGCAGACAAGGTCTTTCCCTCCTGCTCACTGCGGGTTAATGTGAGCTTGACTGACTGACCAGAGAGAGTAGATCCACAGAATCGGGCATTGGTAAAGGATGCCTTAAAGCTGTCGGCAGAGCCAAGCATGAAGCCTAATGGGAATGCCTGTACTTGCTGCTCGTGTAGTGGCCTCCACAGCAGTAGAGATCAACCTCCTCAAGGCATTAAGCTAGGGAAGTGAGCATGGAAAGTTTCAGAGAAACCACCTTAAGGCTCTCCAGCGGCAACAACTCCAAAAGGGAAGAGGAAAGCTCCAAGAACAAATACCTTTGCAGCTGTGTAAAAAGTGTGCCATGTAATTTGTAGTCCTCAGTCCAAACACAGCTGAGGAATACATGCGCTTCCCAAAACAGTCAATAGCCCCAGACTCCTTATTAGGGAGATGGACTGTAGAGCTCTGTTCAGAGACCTCTTTTTTGGTGGCTGCAGCAACCACAATAGCATCTACAGTGACACCTATACCCAGAATTGTTTGCCCTTGGGGGGGACTGAGGAACTTATCTGCCCTCTTGCAGTCTGGTTCGACTGTGTCCGGCACCTTCCATGCCCTGCTGGCAATGAGCTGGACTAACTCATCTGGAAGGGGAAACATCCAGGAGGTAGATGGGCCCACCCTGAACACCAACACATATTCCTTGGAGGATAGGGTGTGGGGAAAAAGAACAACCATCCCGCTCTTTCAGGATCTCAAGTATGTCACTAAAGGACACGTCCTTGGACAGCAATCAGAGGACCCATGCCCTTCCTTGAAATCCAGGTCTTCCATGAGAGACTCTCGAGGGGAGTCTAGGTGCCTTCTCTTGCACACCCTCTTCAGAGGCGGCTCCTCCACCATAGGCTCTGGGGAGGACTCTAAAAAGGGTACTGCTATGGGGTGATACCCTTTCTGAAGGCGATCCTGGGGGGGGTGACCCCGGACTGATGAGGCAGGCTCGCCACCCAAAACAGAACCAGGCAGGGTTGGGTCCAGAGCTGAGGAAGAGGCTGCCAACCAAGCAGAGATGGTCCACCCGGAAGGTGGACAGACTGGACAAGCCCCGACCTCCTCCCCACAGACCATGACCAACTGGGATGGGAGTGGAGACCCCGGAAAAGTATGGATATCTCCAGACGACATCTAAACCAGAGCTATCCAGAGCAGAGGACCACAAGGGGAGGGAATGGTCTGAAAACTCTGGACTGGAAACATCCCCGGGGCCTCCAGCCAACCAAGAGGGCAAGTGGGCTGAGCCAGTCAGGGACCCAGGTGGCGTGGAAGTGGGGACACTGCCCGACATAGACAGCTTCTCCTTAGGCAAGCTCTGAGCCTGGGGTGCTGAACTCCCAGGAGTCGGGTGGGAGGATAGATCAGAGGTGGATAAAACACCCCTTGGCAAGTGGCAGGCCCAGTTCCATCTGAGCTTTGAGAAAACTCATGTGGTCCATTTCAGATGGGAGCAAACTTTTAGTAGACCAAGAGGAGACTGAACAATGACCTGAGTGGGTAGAGTGCATGCAGGCCCTAGATGAGGACCTGCTAGACCTCATCAGATCAGAGATTCTGGAGGTGGCTGGAGAGTCAATAACAACTGTCTCAAAAGGAGAAGTCCGATCTGGACGGATCAGAGCATACAAGATTCCCTCCAGACAGGTCTGACAAGGGAGGAGTCTAGGGGATTTTGATCCAATCAGATCAGAGGACCTCCGAACTTCAGAGGAGTCTGATCCAGCATGGGGAGGTGAGGCTTTCAGAGCAGATGACCACAGAGGATGAATTCTGCACTGGGGTACATGGATCTGAGAACCTGTGTTGTTTGGCAGGGGAGTCCAGAGAGGAAGAGGGCTTCCTCTTGGGATCCGAAAGGGCTTTGGAGTGGGAGCTAGAGACCAAGGGACCCCCTTTAGCCAGCCCCTTCAGCAGTAACTTATTCCTACAGTCTAGGACAGCCCTGGAATTGAACCCCTACACAGATATGACATTCAATCTCCAAATGGGGCTCTCCTAGACAGTAGACACACTCCTCATGCACATCAGCAGGAGCTAACTTCCAACCGCATGAAGAAAAAAGTGTCTAAAACTAGTGGGTTTTTCAGACATAAAACACCCAAAACAGTTACCCAAACACACAAAGGGAGGAAGAAGAAAGGGGAAAGGGCAAGGAAAAATCCTAATGGCCAGCATAATAACTAATAGGAGAGAGGAATCTATTACGAACCATAGAAAACTACTACAATCCCTTATTAGAAAGGGGAAAACAGACAGAAGGCAGAAAGAACCCCAAAATTTACTTATCTAAAAGTATAGCTAGCTCGAGCAGCAGTAACTTGTCCTTTCACTGATCATGGCAAATGAGAGCGGAGGATTATGTGTAACAGGAAGTAAGGGGAGGGGAGGAGCTTTAACTCAGGAGCAGTCACTCACTTTGCCGGTCAGATCCAAGACCCATCCATGATCAATAATGACATGGATACATCAGACTCGGCCTTTGCTGTGGGTTCAAAGGAAAACCGAAATAAGGTCTAGAGAAGAATCAAGCCCCAAGGAGAGGTGGGGTCCTTGACCTAGGTTTCAGAAAGGCCTTGCATAACTTAAGGGAGGCCAAGGACAAATGATCTTTTCCTACATGAAAATTAGAGACTAAAGTCAACTCTACTTTGTAGAGTAACTTGCTCCATTATTAAAATGGAAGCCAGGAATTCTAAAACTGCAGGAATGGGTACTGAAAGAGAGGTCTAGATTTCTCTTGTTAACTCAGCTAGAGAATGGTTTCCATTTTCTCTTGTACATCTTCCTAGGGGAAACCCCTTGACAAGTATGGATGTGTAAAACATATGAAGAAACCCTGGAATGTCTAACCATCATTGGAAGTGAAGAAATGATGTGGTCAACTTGATGGTTTTATGTCCAGGTGTGGTAGCTCACAGGGGTAAGAAAGATCCAAAAAGGGTTGAACACAAGAACAGTATATTAGCGGAGACCAGAGGAATGGGAACCACACTTGTCTAGGGCAGAATGAGGCAATATGGACCAGTTTGCTTTTCTGTTGACAAGCTTCCTGTAGAAACTATGACATGAAAGGTGTGGGAGGGTAGACAAAGGAGATGGGGGGGGGGGTCAATCATGATCACAGTGATCCTTGGAAATTCCTCCTGGGGAGGGGGGGTTAAGGCAAAATCCTGCTGCATTTGGAATTATATACAGAGGCAGAGAGATCCCAGCCTGGCCACACTGATTAAATCTGTTCCACCACTGAAGGACAGACCACTTGTGAGGCATAAGAACACATCTGCTCAATAGGTCTGCTAAAACACTGGACCTCCCCAGAATATTTATAGGCAAGTACTAGGCTAGCTGCCCTTGCAAACCAATCAAAGCCCAGACAGTTTACCTTCAAAGGCAAGAATCATACTCTGTACTTTGTGTCTATGAAGTAAACACCTTAACCATTATGCCAACCAACAGCCTGTGTGCATTGCTAAAAGAAAGCAGCCGGAAGAGCTCGCTGACTGCCACACTCACTGCCTCCCAACACAAAGGGTAAGAGTAGGTTTCCCCATTTGTTGATGTAATAGCTAACTGACATGTCCTTCATTATGGGAATCATCCCTTGAGAAAGGATAAAGTTTGCAATGCTAGAACTGCCCTCATCTCAAGAATGTTAATGCAAAGGTTGGCCTCCAAGGGGACCATTTGTCTTGGACTGTCTGTCCAGGTAATTCCCCCCCTGCCACCAACTGGGAAGCATCCATGGTCACCGTGGCCTTTAGCAATGGAAGAACAAAGGGCCCTGTGAAAATGTGTGGATCCACCAAGATGCACACTATTGACAGATCTTTGATTCAAATGGGAGTTGTTGGGATATCAATTCACAGACCACTGCATGTAGTAGTATCTTGCTGAGGGTAGAAGGGTTATGGAGGCCTCCACTGACCTGGGAAACTGAAGGACCAAGACTAGCTAGTGAATGAAGAGACAGTAGATTTGTCACTTGAAGCTATAATTTGAACAACTTGGACTGAGGAAGGCAAGCTACTTAAACTGTATTCAGATGCATCCCTATGAACTCCAGGATTTGGATGGGAAGGTGGTGAGACTAGTCAACTGAAGACCAGGTGTAAACATAAATGAAGCAGGTAATCCCTGGCACGTATCAGTAGATGCCTGGTGGGAAGTCTAGGTATGTAAACACTTGGAATCCCAGCAATTTTAGGTGAGCTGCCACCACAGTCATTCATTTGGCGTACACCAAGGAAGCTGTGGTGAGATCAAAGTGTAGGGCTCTGAATTGAAAATGAATGGCTCCCAGCTAGATGCGATGGCATCTCCTGGACTGTATTTTTATGTGATAAATCTCCAAGATCTGTACTATCTAGCACATCCAATTGTAAAGTAGCAGAATGGACTGAACCATAACCACTCAGAACTTGGAAGTGTTTGGCTATTTGGTTCAAGTGGCTTAGGTCAATACTGACCTTTAGTCCACCCTAGTCTTCTTTGGCAACCATAAGTTCTAAATCCTCATAGGTTTGGTGGGACCTCTTTGATGACCCTTTTCTTAGCAGCTTTTCCATCTCTCAGGCTACTTCCTTCCTCTAATGTGATAGTACATCGGAATTTTAAATGGATGAATGGGCGAGGGAAGGGAAAAGGGAATGTAATCACTTCTGTGCACCCACCCATCTTTGGTGATGGACACCCAGGCTTCTGAGGCAGATAGCACCCCTGACTGCTCCAGAGTGCAGCACTCAAACTGTTCAGGGGTGCTAGAAAGGCTTTTCTCTGTAAAGACATCTCTGAAGCCTTGGCTTTGCGGAACCCTCAGCCACATGGGTGATGTCTCCACATGGATGAAGTCTATCAGAGCCCCCCCCCCCTGCCGCTGGGGGATCTCTCTCTATAGAGTTTCCTGAGAGAACCTTGCAATTTCTGGAACCACATTTTTCTACCCCCTTTCTAGTTTGAGTGGTCCTCAGAGGGTAGAAAAACGTATACTTACAGCAAATAGAGTTTTTCTCATCCTGTTCACTCTTGGACAGTTCAACTTTGTGTCCAACTAAGGTAGCTCCATCAAAGTGTGCCCTAATGACGCCATCTTGTAGGGCTCCGCAAAGTCAAAGGTGCATCCAAGTGTGCTTCCCAATAGTAATCTCTGGACCTAACACTTTAACACCCTCCTTAGCAAGAGAAACAGCTGCATGGAAGCATTTGCCAGGGACTGAAGTGTGGCCAGCTGCCAAGAAAAAAGTTATGTACTCACCATAATGTTCCATGCGAGTTGTCCATCTCATCTTCATTCTGTACTTGTGGGTTCAGAACAGATGCTCCGTTCTGACTCAGCTGTTTACAAAAGCTAGAGGACTCCAACTAGCTCATCGCTTACTCCCTATCCCATGATGCTTCAGTGCATTCCCAAGATCTTGTTTGCTGGTATACTAATATGCACACATAAGAATTCCTTATTAAAGGCAAGAAGAGGGTCAGAGAATATTAGATGCCAATAATAACCTATTGAACCTCCAGGAGCTAAAAAAATGCTGGGTGTAGGAGGGGGGACGCAAGAATGAAGGAGAGAGACAACCCACATGGAACGCTATGGTGAGTACATAACTTCTTTATGTGAAGTTGTTCTATCACGCCTTCATTCTGTACTTGTGGGACAGCATCCCTAGCACCATCTTTCTTGGTTGGCTCACAAGAGAACATTCTTCAGAACAGTGGACCCAAAAGAGGCCCTGTCCCTGCAGGGCAAATCCATTTTGTAATGAGTGATAAAGGTATGATACCATTTGTGCAGCAGCAATGTGGGCAAGGCATCAATTGGCAATTCTGCACAAAAAGCAGACTAGGTTGAAAGAGTTCTGGTAGAGTGAGCTCTTATTTTGTCTGGCAGTTGTTTGTTTACTGACTGATCTGAATAGTGTTTTTTGCTACTGAAGCACCTTTCTTGCAGTCTGAAAAGGACACAAAAAAGAAGTTATGTCTTACCATAATGTTCATTTGTGTTGTTGATTTTCTTTCATTCATCACCGATGGGGTTTTGGTTCTGTCCCTCAGAACCGAGTTGTCCTAATACCAAGCCCGCGCCAGCCAAAATAATCTTGAGCTAAGCTTTTACCCATAGTGCCCTTCATTACCTCAGATGGAGTTTGCCGAGTATTAGTAAAGCAGAGGCCATTTCTGCGCAAATCCCCTGACTCACCACTTGCACCCAAAGTATCTCCCAGGAGCCTTTGGAGGGGGAAGCAGGGTGGGAAGTGATGAATGAAAGAAGATTCAACACCACAGATGGAACATTACCGTAAGCACCACCATCTTTATCTGATGTTAATCTTCTTTCCATTCATCATTGATGGGACAGAATCCCCAGCTACCTTGTGTTCCTTGGGCGGCCCTTATGGAAGGGCGGCTCCTGAGCACCATTGAGCCAGGAAGCTCTCTCTCTGGAGACCACATCCAATTTGGAATGATTAATAAAAATGTGGAGGGTGTAAGCCCATGTGGCTGCTGTACAAATATCCATAGAAGCTCTCGAATGGAAGGCTACAGAAGTTGCCATAGATCTGGTAGTGGGTTTTAACATTCTGTGGTATAGGCATTTTTCACAAGTGAATAGATGTAGTGTATGCAGTTCCCAAACCATTTAGATAAAGTCACCTCGGAGATGGAATTTTCCATTCTAGGTCCAGAGAAGAAAATGAAAAGTTGGTCAGTTTTATGTACTGCTTTAGTTCTGTCTAGATAAACCCTCAATAGTCTATGCTCGTCCAAAGAGTGTAGATAGTTCATAGGTTCATACTAGGCTACCTGCCCTAGGGCATTTATAAGCCTAGCCAGAGTGTGTTTGGCTTTCGCCACCCATTTTAAATGAATTTTGCTATGCCCTTTTTCAAGGTTAGTATACAGTGCCTCTGTCTAACAGTGACACAGAAGTGATACCCGGGGTAAACCTACCATCTCCCATCCACTCAAGATTCCTCTTGAAGAGAGTCAATGAGGGACTCTGCCTAACCTGGACTGGGATTTTATTCCAGAGTGAAGGGAGCCTCTGGGTTATGAATCTGTCCCTCCAGCATGTCCTATTTATTTCAGTGCTGAGGTTCAAGTCTCTCGAGTGCGTAGCTCGATGGGATTTGGATTTTCTGAGGTGCAGCATGTCCATTAATTCCGGGTTGGACATGGCTTTATACGTCAGGCACAGATCTCCTCTGAGCAGGCGGTATGCCACTGAGTAGAGCTTGAGTTTCTTTAACTGGGCAGCATATGGCATCTGTTTGAGCCCTTTGATCCTCTTGGTGAGGTACTTTTGGGATCTTTCCAGTTGCTGCAAGGTGTCTGGTAAGGTACATCCCAAAAGGGGCATTGTACTCAATTATGGGCCTGATGAGGGATGAGTAAAGAGGCACAATGACCTCCCCTAATCTAGATGTGAATCCCTTCATGATTAGGTGGGCTATATAAAATGTTTTTCTAACCACTTTGGCCACGTGGTTGTCAAATGAGAGACTGCTATCAACTTGGGTCCCCAGGTCCCTAATTACTTCTTCCGTACTTAATGGATTACCACCTATGTGGTAATTTGTGGGCACTTTGTTTTTGCCAAAGGGGATGACTATACACTTTTTGGCGTTTAGCTTGAGGCCATGGCTCTGGCACCAGTTGTCTGTTTCGATGAGGTCCTTTTGTAGGATGCTTGTGTCAGCTGGAGAGTCTATTATGGCGCCCAGTTTGCAGTCATCTGCGAACTTGGTCAGCCACAGTCCTTCTGTGTTAGCCTGTACCTCCGAGAAATATATACTGAACAAGAGAGGTCCCAGGACTGAGCCTTGTGGGACGCCACTTGTAACTGGTTTGGAGTCTGACATGGCTCCAGCAATTCTAACCATGTGGGTTCTGTCCTTAAGCCAGTTTGCAACCCATCTAGTGACATAGGGGTTTATATTTAAGCTGGTGAGCTTATCTATAATGCCCGAGTGGGGTATTGTATCGAAGGCTTTTGCAAGGTCCAGGTAGGCTGTGTGGACCACCTTCCCCTCGTCAATGGCCTTGGTGACTGTTTCAAAGAAATTGACCAGGTTTAAGAGGCAGGATCTGCCCTTAAAGCCGAACTGGGTAGGATCCAGTGTCTGTAGATCCCCAATATCTTTATTTATGAGGTCCATGACGATCCTTTCCATAGCTTTGCAGACCAAGCTAGTCAAGCTTATGGGGCGATAGTTTCCAGGATCCGTTGAAGGACCACTGTTGCTGTACGCCACTCTTTGGGTACATAACCTGTAGTAAGGCGGAGATTGAACAGTAGTTTTATGTTTGGGGTTTAGTTCTTCTTGGAGTTCATGTAGGACGCAGCCCGGGACACTGTCTGGTCCCATTGATGCTGTGTTTTTTTGCTTTGGAGTGGGCGGCTCTTACCTGAGCATCTGAGATGTCGGGGGGGCAGCACTCTGCTGGGATAGATATTTGCCCTTTTGGTGGGGAAGGGGGGGATGTTGGCAATGTCTGTGGGTTCAGTGTATTTTTTTGTCATTTTGGACTAATTCTGAGCATATCTGGGAATTCCCACCCAGGTTCCTAACATAACTAAAGAAAGCCTTGTGATTATCCTTAATGTCCTGTGCAATTTTTCTCTCGAAGCTGGCCTTAGACGATTTTATGAGTGCCCGTAGTTTTTTGCTAATACTGATCAGAGATGCCTTCCCTTTTTGGGATTTTGCTCTATGTAGAAGCTTCCTCCTTCTATTGTATAGTTTGTTTATGGCTGGGGTCCACCAGACAGGACGCCTAACTTTGGAGGATTGGGTCTTGGTTTTATTTGGGATTGTATGATCCATGCATTCCTGAAGATGTTCATAGAATGCATTTATAAAGGATTCTGTGGTCTGGGCCGTATTTTCCACAGGCCGGGGGCTTTGAAGGATTCCACTTCGGTTTTGAGGAGTGTGAAATTTGCTTTAGAAAAGTTTTTCACTGTGGTTTTCTGGGCAGGGGCTGGGGTCGCGATGCGAATATCTAGTGAGATTAGTTTATGGTCTGATCTTACCAGTGAGGGATACACTTCTGGTCTGGAGCATAGAGTCCCCATGTTGGTGATGATCAGGTCCAGTATGTTTTCCCCTCTTGTGGGAGTGGCAACAAGTTGTTCCAAAGCATTTGAGTTTATAAATTCTTGGAACCTTTGGGCTAGTGTGTTGGAGCTAGAGTAATGCTCCCAGTCTATGTTAGGGTAGTTGAAGTCGCCCAATATAATGGTGTTTGGAGAGACCTTCATATTTTCCAGTGTTCTCAGGAAGGCAGAGTGGGGTTCCTGGGTTTGGGAGGGTGGTCTGTAGCAGGCTATAAACTGGAAGGCAGTTTTACCCACTGTTAGTTGCACATGGTTAGTCTCTGATGCTTCGTGTTGTGCCACCAACCTGGAGGTGTGGGTATCTTTGACGAATATTGATACTCCCCTCCTTTTGTGGTTCGCTCCAAGTTTTGGGGCCGAAAAACATGGTATGAGGTATAACCTGGTAGTGCTGGGGTGCTCTCGGAAGCCTTGAACCAGGTTTCTGTTACTGCACAGATATCGATGTTCTCCATGCTAAGGAGAGTTTTGAGTGCGTGCATCTTGAGGTTTAGACTTCTGGCGTTGAGTAGCATTACTCTTAGTTTCTTATCTCTTGTGATACCTATGGAGGTGGGTTTGTCTTTTGAGCCTTGTCTAAAAAAGGCACTATGGGGGTGGCAAGAGCCTTTGCCAATATCCGAAAGCCCAGGGGTGACAGGTGCAAGCCGTCCCTAGCGAAGCATTGTGGCTTGTCGAGCATGTCATCCCAGGCAGACAGGCATTGGATCCCCCCCTTTGAATGACACCAATACTCAAGCCAATTCTTGAAATTGATCATCTTGTCTTCATATTGTGGCATCATTCTTGGTGAGGGTAAGATGCTACTCAAGGTCAGGGTCATACCGGCCTGGGCTACATGCTCAGAGAGCACCTCTATGTCTTTTCATGTAGTCCCTGGAGGTACGTCTCAGGTCATTCACACCAGCATGGACAATGACCGAGTCATATTTGTACTTGCCTTGGAGTGACCCAAGTGCTTGTCTTATGTGGTGGATCCTAGCACCCGACAGGCAGCTCACCGTGATCTTCTCCTTGTTCAGCCTGGTGAGCGGGACGTCAGTGTGCCTGACGATAGAGTCACCTATTACAAGTGTATCAGGTGTGTTGTTTAGCCTTAAGGGCTATGACTGTTCGGCACACTGGCTTTGTGAGCTATGTGTTGCACGTGTTTTTGTTTTGGGGTAGTGGTTGCTTGGGTGTCTGCTTTGGAGGTCTCTGCTGCTTAGGCAGATTTTTATTTAGAGCCTCAGAGTATGTTTTTGTGTGTTTATGTCTTTGGTTTGCTGTCGTGGTAGGTCTATGTGAGACTGAACTGTAGTGAGTGTGGTTTCCTTCTCCTCCCGACTGGTTACGCCAGTACTGAGTTGAGAGAGCTTAGCCTCCAGTTTGGCTATATGGTTGCATCTCTCACATGTGTTGGAATTTGTTGGGAGGAGGAGAGGGTTGTCTGTGTACATGAGGCAGTTGTAACATTGCCTCAAGATGCCCAGATTCACCAGCTGGACCGGAGAGGAGATTGACAACTGACCTTTGGACATGCTAGAATAGTACTGGGAATTCCTTTATAATTGAAAAAAAGGGCCAATGGGGAACAAAGTACTCCAGGGGAGTTGGTGATGGTGTAGTGCTTTTATTTTTTTAGTGCTGACTTTTATAATTGCTTTAGTGAGCAAGTGTCAGGCTTTAGAGTGGGAATAGGGTGTTTATTATGAGAACTAGATCAGTTCCAAGGGAAAAGTGAAGAGCAGACTTTGTGGAGCAGAGGATGGTTTAAACCCAATTAAGCAGTGCTGCGCTATGCGCAAAGCCGCGCTAAAGCGGGTTTTATACAAGGGGACTTGAAAGAGCTAAAAATTGGCCCAGAACGGCCAAGACTACCAGATGCTGGGAACACTCCTCCAGGGATAGATAGGCTGCTCCAAGCTCCTCACTGCCACTGGTGAACAAAGAAGCCTCCCTTTATCCAAGAAAGGAAATGGGCAACACAGGAACTTTCCAAAAGTCCAGAATACAGCAAAGCCTGTATTTGGACTACTCTAGGTCAGGAAAGACGGGAAACCAGGATATATATATATATATATATATATATATATATATATATATATATATATATATATATATATATATATATTTTTTTTTTTTTGCAACAAACAGCAGGAAAATGCAATAAATATGTAACACAGGCTAAACAAACAGGCCAAACTTTAAAAGTGCAGGTGCAAAAACAACATTAAACAGTTTTAAACAGTTCAAGAAGCAGAAATACTTGCAGTTTAGCTAGATCAGACAGTCGCTCAGGTAGTAGCAGGAAAACAAACACTTTTATCAGGTTAGCAGTCGCTATTTTAGCCTCTCCCCTTTAGGAGTAAAATTTAAGAAAAATACTGGCAAGTCAATGGTTTGATGGAACTTGTGGAAGATTAAATAGGGCCTTTTAATGCATAATGCATGAAACTCTGTAATTCGTCTGGCCAACGTGATGGCTACCAGGAAAAGGGACTTCCAAAATAAAAATCCGAGGTCACACTTTGCTGCAGCCTCAAAAGGAAGTTGAGTTAAAGACTGAGAAACTAATGTGAGGTTCCATGGCTCTATAGGTTGCCTGATTGGAGGCCTAATATGGGAAATCCCTTTTAGAAAGGTTTTGCATATACAAAGAGAAATGAGAAGTGAATTATCAAACCCATCATGAAAGTTAAAAATAGCCTATAGATGTACTCGTATGGTAGAAGCTGCAGCTCCATCCTTGAAAAATTTTGACAGATATTGTAAAACTGCTGTAACTGGAGCAGAGTACGGGTCTAGCCTTCTTTTCTTAGACCAAATCGAGAATCTCTTACATTGGTCTAGATATAGTCTTCTGGTGGATGGTTTGTGTGAGGCCAGGATAATGTCATGTACAGGTTAGGGAAGGTTATCCTACCTACCTGGCGATTAACAGAAGTGGAGAAAACAAGCTGTCAGGTTTAGACTGGATAGGTTCAGGTGACAACCCTTGGGGGTGAGAAATCAGGTCTGGAAAAGGATTCTAAATCCACTGTTGACATAACAGATGAGGTAGAAGGAAGGGGAAACCAAACTTGTCGAGGCTAAAAAGGGGCTACAAGGATCACTTTGCATTTCAACTGAACAGCTTTCTTCACGAATTGGGGAATCGGAGAAATGTGGGGCTAGGCATACAGCAGTCACATGAGCCAATCATGAATCAGAGCATCCCTTGGAGACTCCGCCTGTAGGGGAAATAGGGCAAAACAGCTGTGCATTTCTTGTTTGACGGGGAGACAAACCGGTCGCAGCAAGGCTGGCCCCAATGGCTGAAGATTTTCACTGCTATGTTGGGATTGAGGGACCACTCGTGAGGCAGGAGAATACATCTCCTCAACTTGTCTGCAATCACGTTGGAATTCCCTGGGATATGTGTTGCCATCAGAAAGCAGTTGAAAGCCATCTCCCACTGCCAAATTTGCATGGCCTCTCGACATAGCGGATAGGACTTCGTTCCTCCTTGATTGTTGATATTGAATTGCGATAGTTCCAGAAGGAAGGTTCATAGGTTCATACTAGGCTATCTGCCCTGGGGCATTTTAAAGCCTAGCCCGATTGTGTTTGGCTTATGCCACCCCTTGATTTGAGTATACTGTGCCTTTTTTAAAGTTTAGTTTACTGTGCCTCTGTCTAATAGAGACACGGAAGTAATCCCCGGGACAAACCTACGATCCCCCATCCACTCAAGATTCTTCTTGAAGAGAGTCAGTGAGGTGCTCTGCCTAACATGAATTGGAATTCTATTCCAGAGCAAAGGGAGCCTCTGGGTTATGAATCTGTCCCACCAGCATGTTCTATTTATTTCTGTGCTGAGGTACAAGTCCCTCGAGTGCATGGCTCTAAGGGATTTAGATTTACTGAGGTGGAGCATGTCCATTAATTCTGGGTTGGACATAGCTTTATATGTCAGGCATAGACCGCCTCGAAGTAGGCGGTATGCAACTGAGTAGAGCTGGAGTTTTTTTTAACCGAGCAGCATATGGCATCTGTTTGAGTCCCTTGATCCTCCTGGTGAGGTACTTTTGAGGTCTTTCTAATTGCTGCAGGTGTCGGGTAAGGTACATCCCAAAGGGGGCATTGTATTCTATGATGGGCCTGATGCGGGATGAATAAAGGGGCACTATTACCTCTCGATCTAGATGTGAATCCTTTCATGATGAGGTGGGCTATGTAGAAGGTCTTTCTAACCACTTTGGCAATGTGGTTGTCAAAGGAGAGATTGCTATCAACTTGGGTCCCCAGATCCCCGATTACTTTTTCTGTACTTAAATGGGTTACCACCTATGTGGTAATTTGTGGGCACATTGTTTTTGCCAAAGGGTATGACTATACACTTTTTGGCATTTAGCTTTAGACCATGGCTCTGGCATCCGTTATCCATCTCTGCGAGACCTTTTTGAAGGATGTTTGTGTCAGCTGGAGAGTCGATTATGGCGCCCAGTTTGCAGTCATCTGCGAACTTGGTGAGCCATAGTCCTCCCACGTTGGCCTGTACCTCAGAAAAGTAAATACCAAACAAGAGATGTCCCAGGACAGAACCTTGTGGGATGCCACTTGTGACCGGTTTCGAGTCTGACATGGCTCCAGCAACTCTGACTCTGTGGGTTCTGTCTTTGAGCCAGTTTGCGACCCATCTTGTGACATAGGGGTTTATATTTAGGGTGGATAGCTCATCTATGATGCCCGAGTGGGGTATTGTGTCAATTGCCTTTGCGAGGTCCAGATAGGCTGTGTGGACTACCTTCCCTTCATCTATGGCCTTGGTGACCGTTTCGAAGAAGTCGACCAGGTTCAAAAGGCAGGATCTGCCCTTGACGAAGCCAAATTGGGTAGGATTTAGTGTCTGTAGGTCCCCAATGTCTTTGTTTGAGTTCCATGATGATCCTCTCCATAGCCTTGCAGACTTGGCTAGTCAGGCTTATGGGGCGATAGTTTCCAGGGTCCGCAGAGGCGCCACCTTTGTTGAGTGGGACCACTGTTGCTGTACGCCATTCTTTGGGCACATCCTGTAGTGAGGCTGAGATTGTACAGCAGTTTTACTTGAGGGATTAGTTCTTCTTTGAGTTCATGTAGGACGCAACCCAGGACGCCATCTGGTCCCACGGAAGCAGTGTTTCTTGCTTTGGAGAGGGCGGCCTTCACCTGAGCATCAGAGATGTTTGGGAGGCTGCACTCTGCTGGGATAGATACTTGCTCTTTTGGGGGGAGGGAGTTTGCACTGAACCTGCCTGCCAGGATATTGGCAATGTCTGTGGGTTCAGTGTATTTTTTGTTGTTTAGAATCAACTCAGAACAAGTCTGGGAGTTGCATCCCAAGTTCCTAACATAACTGAAAAAAGCCTTATGATTGTCTTTAGTGTCCTGTGCAATTTCTCTCACGAAGCTGGCCTTGGAGGATTGAACAGATTGGAATGCTTGCAATACTAACCGCACCACTCAGTTCTAGAAAGTTGATATGCAGGTTGGCCTCCATAGTGGACCATGTGCCTTGGACTGTCTTTCCCTGAAAATGGTGCCCCCCCCCCCAATCAGGGAAGCATCTGTGGTCACAATGGCCATAGGCTGGGGAAGATGGAATTGGTGGCTCCAAAGTTCTTTTTCTGGCCTCATTCACCAAAGAAGGTCCTGTCTGCAACAATTGGTTATCCGAATCTGAAAGCATAGAGTGGTGATTTGGGAACCACTGAGACAGCAGAAGCCATTGAAGTATTTGCCATGTGTAGTTTTGCAAGAGGCACTATCAGTATAGCAGCTGCCATGGATCCTAAAAGCTGAAGAACCTCCCTCGGTGAGGCTTTGTTTTGACATAGTATCACCCGGAGCTGGAGCCTGTCTCTGAAGTCTGAACTGGGAGGGACACAAGACAAGAACAGGTGTCTAAGACTGTTCCAAAGAACTCTATGGACTGGGTCGCAGCAAGGTTGGCTTTCTCCCAGTTTATAGTTATTCCCGCAAGTCTCACCAGGGAATGTACTGCAGGGCTGCTACCAGAAGATGCTTGGTGGGGGCAGTAAGGAGCCAATCGTCCAAATACAGAAACACCCAGAATCCTTGTAGTCTTAAGTCAGCTTTTACCACTGCCATGCACTTTGTGAACACACTGGGGCTGCAGTGTCTCCAAACGGCAGGGTTCGGAATTGGTAGTGATTGGCTCCTAGCCAGAAGTGGAGGAAACTCCTGGAGAGTTTGTCCATTTTGATGTGGTAATACACGTCCCTGGAGATCTACCACACACATCCAATCGCCTTCCCTTAGAAAAGTGAGAATGGATTGAACTGTGATCATCAAGAATTTCGTTTGGGCAACAGAATTGTTCAAATTGCTGAGATCCAGAACTGGTCTCCAGTCCCCCGTCTTTTTGGCACCAAAAATCTTGAGTAGAAACTGGATCCGCATTGGTCTGGTGGGACTATCTGGATGACTCTGACACAGCTTGATTTCTGACAAACCAAGAAATAACGTGAAACAACCAACTAGTAAATCCACAAACACGGAGTCGGGCTCTTCTTCACAAGAGGTAGAATTTAATAGTAAACTTTAAGCGCGTTCAATTACAATACACTTTTCGTCAGTTTGAAATAACCAAAAGTTTGGTATTCAGTAATTCTAATGAGTTCACAACTCATGTGCATCGTGAAAGTGTTCAGCGAGCAGAATCTACACTACAGAAAGTTCTGATGAAGTCGGTTATTTCAAACTGACGAAAAGTGTATTGTAATTGAACGCGCTTAAAGTTTACTATTAAATTCTACCTCTTGTGAAGAAGAGCCCGACTCCGTGTTTGTGGATTTACAGCTTGATTTCTGCAGCTGCTTCTTCCCTTTGATTGGAATGCCAGAAAGTTTTGTCAGAAGCTTTGGATAAGGGATGCGAGAAATGGTGTAGCCTCTGGTTATCATTTTCTGCACCCAACAGTTAGAAGTTATTGATTGCCAGGCAGTGCAGTGCAAAGAGAAACATCCCCCGACTTCTACCACAGAAAAGCAAATAGAGCCACTCTTCAGGAGCGCTAGTAAGGCTGCCCAGAGAAAGAATCCCTGGGTCCCCGATTATGCAGACCCCCCTCTGCCGTGGTAGGGGCATCTTCCAGAATAGTTACGCCCTCTGCCCACGGGGGTATCATCGCCACATGTGGCACGGAAACGACCAGAGATTTTTTGTGCCACATTTTCCCCCTCCTTTGGTCCCAGGAAAAGGAACGTTGTGGATCGGAAAAACATAGACCTACAGCAGACAAGGTCTTACCCATCCTTCTCACACCTGGCCAAGGTGTCTTTCACCTTGGGGCCAAAAAGGAAAGAAATTGGAGCATTCAGGAAGGAAGACTTGAAAGGGTCCGTGAAGTCAGAGGCACATCCAGGCATGGAGTCTTGTAACTATGCCTGAACCCACCACTCTAGCCATCCCTATGGTTGAATTGTTGATAGATTCCAGGGGTTGTGAGCTGCTTGGCAACTTTGTCTTAACCAGTCAGACACCTGTCCTGAGAGCGTTCCAGAGAGTTTGAAAACCAAGTCTCTTTGGAACCTCGTAAAATGTTCCAAGTAATTCAGAGACCATATAGCAAAATTCGCTTAAGCAAAAACTCACTTCCCTAATCTGTCCACAGCCCAGGACTCCCTGTTAGGCAGATAAACAGTACGACTCTTCAGCGAGATCCATTTTCATGGCCGCTGCCACCACCATAGCATCAACTGTAGACCAATGTGGGTTTTCCTCGGGGGGGAGGTAGTATCTTATCAGGTCTCACAGGGATCGACTCAACAGATCAGGGTTCTTCCAGGCACTCTGCACCACGAGTTGTACTAGCTCATCTGCAGTTGGGGTCACCCCAACAGGTAGATGGCCAGGCACAGAAAGCCTGCAGAAACACTGACTTCTCAGAAGAAAGGTTAATGGGCTTCCAATCACCACTCTGTTTCAACACTTCAAGGATGTCCCCAAAGGAGAGAGGATGACCATTGGGACCCTTCCCAGTCATCTGTATGAGACCGGCCTCTGAAGAGGGGCGCCCTGTATAGGGGTCTCCTGCGACTTTCCTGCTCGGTGTCCCGGGGTGGTGTCAGCTGTAGCTCAGGGGGAAAAAGAGGTCTAGGGTTCCGATGTTGGTGGACTACTTCCAGAAGCAAGTCCCCTCTCCATAGCTCAGAAAGCAAGCCCGCCCGAAGAGGGATGGGAGCACAGAACTGAGGGGGACAACCTCAAGAACCGGGATCACATCCTGCTCTGGTGAACCCGCTCCAGATGGTGGAGCCTCAAGCAGGATCAGTGCAGACAGAGCTTCTGGCACTGTGGACGGAACCGTAGACGCACACTGAACCAGAAGAGCCCACAGCCCAATCACAAAGTTGAGGAAGGACGGTTCTGAAGGGACCAAAGGGACAGTCCCAGAGCCATAGTGAGGTCCACTACAGGTGCCAAGATGGGGGGGGGGTCCGAATAGGATGTCGGAGCTGAAGACTTTGGAACTGGTATGGCCAAAGGAGGAGAGCAGGATAGAGTCTGTGGAGAAACCAACCCAGGTCCTGCAGGTGAATGGGTCCTAGATGGAGTGGGTATCCCCCTGGCTGTCAACAGCTGATCCACAAGATGCCCCACATCAAACTCAGAAAGGCTCCTGGTGGATCTAGTGGACACTCCCAATGGGGTATCAAGCCATTCTAGGAATGGACTATACACTTTCCCTAAAAAAGGATCTGTTGATGGAGAGTATTAGGTCCGTGGTATGGAGTCTATTGGCATAGATGTCTGAAGTTTGGAGACAGAAACCAGTGATGTCAAGATTGTCATTAATGGAAACATGAAAGGACTTGTTGGCGGAGGGGCACTCGAGTCAACACAGAAGGTGCAGTAGTAAATGGAATTGCAGAGGTAAGCATCGAAAGCGGCACTCGGTGCTGGAGTAACCTTTGGAAAATCGGTAGTTGGTGTTGTCGACAGTATTGGAGCCAAAACAGGCACAGACAAAGGGAGAGTAGTAGTCTGAGCAGAAGAGGTCAGCGCCGATGAGGCAGACTTAAGCTCCAAAGACAATTTTGGTACTTTAGACTTTACAGACTTGTCCTGCTCACCAAAGGGTGAAGAGGGGACAGAGTGGGACCTTTTCTTTTGTAGGAGGGGAGGAGACCTCCATCGCAGAAAAGGCCTTTGAAAAGAGCGTCTTAAGAAGGCCCTTTACAATCAGTTTGTTTTTGCGCTCAAAGTGCGCCGACTAAAACTTTGGCAAATCACACAAGGGGGTTGCACACCCAGACAATCAACACTTAGGCAGTTTCCCCTTACAAGAAGCGCAATGCTTAAACCAGAGGGGCCTTTTTTTTTTTTTAATCAGACATCATGAAAAAAAAAAAAAAATTATATATATATATATATGTGTGTGTGTAATATATATATATATATATATATATATATATATATATATATATATATATATATATATTATACACACACATACACACACACAACCAGTTAGAAGGAAACCAAGGGAAAAAAGGCAAAGAGTTTTTCTATATTTATATAGATGTATGAGACAGGGTGAAAGGAGAAATACTAACTATGGTATTTAAGAAATACGAGTGTAGGGAGAAAGGCCGTACCATCAATGGTACTGAAGATTGCCAAAAGGTAAAACAAAGAAGGGTAAATAGGTCTACAGATAGATACAAAGTAAATAAACATCAAAAATACCAACTAGGAATAAAAGGTAGACGATATCCAGGAAAATATCAAAATTTTACAGTTCGCTGAGAGTTTGTTTTGGACGCGG
This sequence comes from Protopterus annectens, assembly GCF_019279795.1. Lineage (NCBI taxonomy): Eukaryota > Metazoa > Chordata > Ceratodontiformes > Protopteridae > Protopterus > Protopterus annectens. Next base: position 201,436,612 of record NC_056744.1, on the reverse strand, counting down.
CTTTACGGCTATGTAGCAAATGAGATCTGAGGCAACAGGGAGAAGGGCACTATGGGTAAAAGCTTAGTTCGAGAGTTTTTTGGCTGGCGCGAGCTTGGTATTACTCTGACTTGGTTCTGAGGGATGGAACAGACAACCCATCAGTGATAAATGGAAAGAAGATGAACATCATCAGATCAATTGGTCAGTCTTTCTAAAGTCCTTTGTTCTGTGTAAATAGAAATGTAACTGTCATGTACATCAAGTTGGTAACACATTCTGCCTTGAGGAAAAAAAATGGCACGTCTATGGACTGATTTAAGTTAAATTCTGAACATACTTTTGGTAAAAAATGATGGGTTTGTGTGAAGTGAGACTCATTGTGAAAAAGCATATACAGGGGGTTGATAGATGATGCTTGCAACTCTGAAAATTTCCTAGCTGAAGTGATAGCCACTAAGAAAACAGTCTTCCAGGTTAAGAACTTCAAGTCACAGGAAGACACAGGTTCAAAAGGGGGGGGGGCAGGATAACAAAATTTAGGTTCCATGGAGGTAGAGGTGGTTTAATGGGTGGTCTCAGCAAATTAGTACCTCTCAAGAAAGCTTTAGAAAAAAAGTTTGTGGGACATGATGTTTCCTCCTCCTCCAAAATGAAAATTTGGAATTGCTGCCAACTGAACTCTAATAGTAGCTGCAGTGGCTTCCTCATTAGATATAGGTGCAGAAAAAGGATCAATATTTTTAAGGCCCAGGAGGAAAATTTCCATTTGCTGAGACATCTTCTTGCAGAAGTTTTGTGAGAAGAAATAGAGATATGTTGCACTGAAGGTGAATGGTTAGGTAGCCTGGCTATGTTTGGAAGTGGAGCAGCCAAGCTGTCAACTTGAGGGTCTGAAGAAATGGATGGCACTTTCCCAATGGATGGGTCAGAAGATCCAGCACTGGATCCAAGGCTCCTCCTGAACATGAGGCCGCGAGAAGGGAAACTAAATTTGATGAGGCCGCAAGGGGAACTAAATTTGATGAGGCCAGTAAGGGGGTACAAGTATCAAGGTCCTTTCCAATGTATCAAGGTCCTTTCCAATGCACTGACCTTCTGAAGAACTTTGGGTATCAATGGAAACAGAGGGAAGGCATAGAGAAGACCAAGGGACAAAGCGTGTATAAGTGCATCCCTTGGGGGTTCCCCCAGAGGGGAGTTTAGGGCAAAGTAGCTGCTGCATTTGGTGTTCAAAGACATGGCAAAAAGATCGCAACAAGGTTGGCCTCATTTCTGGAAAATCATTTACGCTACGTCTCGTTTCAGGGTCATTCATAAGGCATCATTATTGCTCTGCTGAGTTTGTGTGCTATCACGTTGGATTTCCCCAGGATATGCATTGCTACCAGAAAGCGTTGGGAGGAGGTTGTCCACTGCCATACTCTCAGGGCCTCTCGACAAAGGGGGGTGGGGGATCAAGTTCCTCCTTGTTCATTTATATACCATACCACTGACATACTGTCAGTCTGGATCACAATCGTTCCTAGTGGAAGAGCGCCTTGGAATGCATGCTACACAAGAAGCACAGCTCATCTCTCTAGGACACTCATCTGCAAGTAGGCCTCATGATCCTGCCAAGTGTTTTAGACTGTTCTTCCCTGAAAATGTCCCCCCAACCAATCTGGGCAGCATCTGTGGTCACAATGGCCAGTGATGGTGCGAGAACAAAAGGTCGACCCAACATCACTTGATCGAAGTGAAGCCACCAATGAAGGCATCTCCTGCAAGATTCTGTTAACATAATCTGGTGTGGCAAGTACCTATATAGACCACTGAGTGAACAGCAGCCACTCTAGAATTCTCATGGGCAGCTATACTAAGGGAATTACATTTACAGCTGCTGCCATGCTGCCTAGTACTTGTAGAACTGTCCTTGCTAGAGTCTTTTTGAAAAGAAGGTCCAGAACCTGTATCCGAAGCACTTGCACACACTGGTGGAACTTCATCAATTTTGTGGTGTCTAAATCTGCACCTATAAAAATATGTCGAGATGGCAATAAGGCAGATTTTTTGTAGTTTATTGTGATCTCTAAATGAGAACAAAGTTTCAAATTTGTGTCTCTTGCTTCTGTTAGTAGATGCTTGGTGGTGCGACTAGGAGCCAGTCGTCTAGATGTGGTGCGACTAGGAGCCAGTCGTCTAGATATGGAAACACTGAATCCTAAACATCTCAGGTGAGCTGTAACTACTGCCATACATTTGGTGAACACACTGAGGCAGTAGCGAGCCCAAAGGGCAGAGTTTGAAGCTGGTAGTGACTAGTTCCAAGCCAAAAGCTCAAGATGACTCCAGGATGGCCTGTCCATTTTTTATGTGGTAGCATGCATTCTGGAGGTCTACAGAGTACATACAATTGTCTTTTCCCAGAAATGGAAGCATCAACTGCAGTGTTACCATCTGAAACTTTGTCTTTTTTTTTTTTTTTTTTTTTTTTTTTTTAACAGATTTGTTCAGTCTGCTGAGATACAGTACAAGTCTCCAGTTCCCAGTTTTCTTCTGAACTAAAAAGAACCTTGAGTAAGTCATGAATCCTATCTGGTCTGCGGGAACCTGTAGATTCTTTTTTCTAGCAACTTCTGTATTTCTAGAGTTGCTCGTTTCCTGTGACTGGGTGGACCATCCGGAATATTTTGTATGTATGGGGTGGGAATAGAAAACTTCTTGAATAACCTCTGGATAGGATGCTTTGTACCAATTTATCTTTTGTTATTTTTAGCCAGGCATCTGGGTACAAAGATGATCGATCCCAGACTGCCTCCAGAGAGGGACAGATGGGCCTCCTTTCAGGAGCGCTGAAAGGGCTTACCAAAGGAGGATTCTTTGTCGCCCTTCTGTGGACCCCTCTGCCACATAGCTGGAGTCTTCCATTATTGCTTCCCCCTCTGCCCCTGAGGAAAGGTTCGCCATGTGTCTTGAAAAATTCTGGGATTTTCGAAGCCACATTTTTTCCTCCCTTTTGACCTTTAGGATAAGGTCTAAAAGGTGTGGAAAAACTGACAGCAGAAAGTTTTCCCTTCCTGTTCACAACTGGTTAGTGTGTCTTTGGGCTTTAGGCCCAAACAGGGATGAGCCGAAGGGGGCATTAAGGGATGACTTGAAGGGTTCCGCAAAGTACACAAAGCGCATCCAGGAATGTCTCTTAAGGGCAATTCCTGAACCCGTTGCCCTACTCACTCCATCGGCTGCATAAGAAACGAGCCTCATGGAAGAGTTCACTACTGAATTTAAGATGGAGAGCTGGGAGGACACTATCTGATACCCCCCACAGCTACTGAACCCTGGAGAGCATCTCCAAGCTCTTTCAGATCCCTCTATAACCTGGTGAAGTGTGTAAGATAATTCTGGGACCAGAGTGTAAAGGTCACTGAAGAAAACATACGCTTTCTGTAGCTGTCCATCGTATGAGACTCTTTTCAGGGGATGGACAGAAGTGGACGTCTCTGACAACTCCTTGGTGGCAACCACCATAGCATCTACTGGGACACCCTTTGTAAAAAATGCTTTATTCTCATGTAATAAATTTATTTGGCCTCCAGGGGACAGGCTTCACTGAGTCTAGAGACACACACACCTTTCGACAAACTAAATCCATAAGTTCATCGAACGGCAAAGACACCCAAGCAGTGGAAGGGACAGACCCAAAAGCCTTCAGGTGTTCAGACTCCTCATAAGAAGGGGTGATGAGCTTCCAGCCACCTCTCTGCTTAAGGATTTCTAGGATGTCTGCAAAGGAGACATCCTCAGAGGGCGACCTTCTGGGTCAATAAGGTCTGTCTCAGATGTGACAGACGAGTCCAAATGCTTCCTCTTACATAATCTCTTGCCAGGGACCTCTTCAGAAGGGCATTCTGGAGAGGATTCGGAAGACAAGGGTTCACCCACTGGGGTATCCTGAGGTCTTGGGTCTCCATGTGTGTGTGGAATCAGTTGTGCTGAGATAGACACCAGTGCCTTCGGAGAGGAATGACTGGATTAGAGAATGGAGCCTCCTGTAGGGGCAGCAGTTTGCTCATCACCTCAAAAGCCCCCAGCACCAATGTAGAAGCCGAACTCGCAAATGCTGAGGCCCAGAGAGGAAAGTTTGGATCTGAAAAACACTATCAGACCGCCCTCTCCAGACCTGACTGAAAAATGTCAGCTCCTTGACTCCTCAGACAGCACTGAGGAAGTCTGAGTGGATGGGGCCGTAGATCCTGGTGGAGGTCTCTGCTCCAACAGTTCCACTACTATCAGCTCCATGCATTCTAGCTCTGAGGCCCCAAGTCGGGTCAGAGGAGAAATCGATGATGAAAGGGCAGGTCTGGTCGGCTCTGACAAAAAAAGTTTAGCTAGTGCCAGTGTCCTCAAGTGTCTCCGAACCACATGATACACACAGTAGTCAGAAAGGCTCCTGGAGGACCGAGAGGAGGGAGCTAGAGATCTTGCAGTCTGCAAATTAAGTGACCTTAGTGTCAGAAACTGGCTCCAAACTTAGAACACCAGCAGCTCCGATGTGGAAGGAGAAGAGGTTGAGGGTCTTTCGGACCAGACATATTTCAGTTCCATTGAAGATATTTTGGGCAATTTCTTTGATTGCTCAGATTGCTCCAAAGATGAAGATCTTTTTGAATTCTTATCAAATTTTTGAGGGGGAGAAGATATATATACATATTTTTTTTAATACAGGACTGTCACCTTCTTCCAAAGCTTCTGCACAAGAAGTTTCAGTAACCCCTTTAAGATCAGCTTGTTTTTTCTCTCCTGAAGAGCCCTTGAACTAAAGGAGTGACATATTAAGCAAGATTCCTGCAAATGTGTATATGTATGTATATATATATATATATATATATATATATATATATATATGTATATATGTATATATATATATATATATATATATATATATATATATATATATGTGTATGTATATATATATATATATATATATATATATATATATATATATATATATATATATATATATATATATACACACACACACACACACACACACATATACATACATACACACACACACACACACAGACAGTATGGCCATCTGAGAGTGACATTTTTGAATGCATTTTGAGCACTTTTTAAACCCTGGTTATGCCTTTTTGCTTGTTTAGACAAGGTAGCAACAATAAAGCCAAAAAGTACAGTTTTGTACCTACCATAAATGTAGATGTCCGATAGATATGCAACTGCAGTCATAACATATGGGTTGTCCTGCCTCAGGCAGCCCTCGGTCGGCCGGATTCCAAAATCTGGGTCCGACGTCAGCTGATGTCGCATTTCTCTCCGACGTCAGAGCGGCTGGAGTATATAAGCATCAGCCGACGCCATTTTCTTCAGTGTTTCTTGCCCCAGATGCCAGGTGCCCTCCAAGGAAGGCTGTAATCAAATTGGAAGACAAAAACAGGATTCCAGACAAATAAGTAAGCAATAAACAGATGCACCATAACAGATATCCCCACAGCTAAGAGAAAAGTACAGTTTTGTACCTACCATAAATGTAGATGTCCGATAGGTATGCATCTGCAGTCATAACATATGTGTTGTCCTGCCTCAGGCAGCCCTTCGGTCGGCCAGATTCCAAAGTCTGGGTCTGGCCTCGGCTGATGTCGCACTTCACCCGACGTCATAGCTCCTGGGGTATAAAGGCATCAGCCGACGCCATTTTCCTCGGTGTTTCTTGCCCCAGATGCCAGGTGCCCTCTAGGAAGGCTAAATTTGGATAAATGTATAAAATTCCAAACAGTAGAAAGCAAAATATATATATATACATATATACATACAAACAAGTACACCATAATAGATTCCCCCAGCTAGCTAAAAGAGGGGTAAGTACCCTAGGAATACCACAGAGGGGAAGGAGGGTGGGTAATCTTGACTGCAGATGCATACCTATCGGACATCTACATTTATGGTAGGTACAAAACTGTACTATGTCCTTCAAGGATGCATCTGCAGTCATAACATATGGGTAGAATACCATAGCCAAACTGGGGGAGGAGGCACTAAGATAATGATGGTGTAGTTAAGATCCCCTGTAAAACTGCAGTTGCAAAACCTGCTCGGGATCTGGAATATATATAAAGGAAGATTGTAATGCTTGGCAAATGTATGCACGGAGCTCCAAGTAGCAGCTTCTAAAATGTCTTTGGTAGCCACTCCTCGTAGGAAAGCTGTAGTGGTGGCTGTGGCTCTTGCGGAGTGAGGCCTGATATTTTCAGGAGTTGTCTTTCCATGAAAAGAGTAGCAGAATCGAATGCAATTTCCTATCCATTTTGAAATTGGACGTTTGGAAATTGCTTTTCCTTGCACTCCTGTTGCATATGCTACCAGAAGCTGGTCAGTTTTTCTGCTGGTTTTAGTTCTGTCCGGATAGTAGCGCAGTTGTCTGTGTACATCCAAGGTGTGCAATAGTTTTTTCCCCCCTGTTCTGTGGGTTAGGAAAGAATGTAGGTAAATGAATAGCTTGGTTCAAGGATACCCTGGATACCACATTTGGCATGAAAGTAGGATTGGTTCTCAGAGGCACTCTATCCTGGTGAAAGATAAGGAAAGGCTGCACTGCCATTAATGCCTGTAACTCGGATACCCTTCTTGCTGAAGTGATTGCTAGAAGGAAAGCAGTTTTCCAAGATAAGAACTGTAAGTCTGCTGATGCTGCTGGTTCAAAAGGGGGAAGTGTTAATTTTTCCAGCACAAAATTGAGATCCCATGTAGGCAGAGGTGGTTTCCTTGGAGGTTTTACATTTTTGATCCCTCTTAAAAATTGTCTGAGGAGAGGGTGAGAGAAGATAGGAGGATCCATGTTGTACTCTGCTGAAATGGCTGAAGCATGAATCTTAATGGAAGAATAGGACAGGCCATTGTGGAACAGTTCTGCTAAGTATTCTAGGATGTGTGCTAGGTTTGCCCGTGTGACATTTGTTCCCTTTGATGCACTCCAAATAAGGAATCTCTTCCGTGTCTTGTGGAGGGTCTGCGAGCCTCCAGGATAATGTCCTTGACCCTCTGAGGTAAAACAGATTGATTTTGTTCTATGCAATTTTCCAGGCAGTTAGCTGCAGCGTTTTCAAATTTGGATGCAGGGTCTTGTAGTTGTTCTGCATTAGGAGTAAAGGCCATAGAGGTAGAGGCCATGAGTTCGTCCGAGACATGCTTCTCAGTAGCGGGTACCAATGCTGCCTTGGCCAGTCTGGAGCTATCAGAATCACCTTTGGCTGTTCCTCCCTGATCTTCAGTAGAACTTTGTACATCAGTGGGAGAGGTGGAAAAGCATAAACTGTCAGGGCTTTCCAGCTGAAAGAAAGGGAGTCCACCCTCCAGGCTTGTGGGTGGTATTCTCTTGAGCAGAATTTCTTCAGTTGGTGGTTGAGTGGGGAGGCGAACAGGTCTATCTCTGGCATTCTCCATTTCTTTGTTATGTTTTTGAAGATGTCTGGATGCAGCATCCATTCGTGAGCATCCGTGGTAGTTCTGCTTAAGCTGTCTGCTAGTGAATTCTCTTTTCCTGGTACGAATCTGGCCTGCAGTTGAATGTTGAGATTCAGGCCTATGTTCCACAGGTCCATTGCCATCCGGCATAGAGGGTAGGAATGCGTGCCTCCCTGTTTGTTGAATACCAGTATTGTCTGTCCTTATCAGCAGGTGTCCTTGCTGGAGGAATGATTTGAATGCCTCGATTGCATGCTTCACTGCCAGCATCTCCTTTAGATTTATGTGTAGATTCAGCTGGTCTTGAGACCATAGGCCTTGGATACACTTGTCTCCCATGTGTGCCCCCCAGCCTAGGTCTGAGGTGTCTGTGGTGATGGTCTGCCTTGGTTGTGGTTTGTGGAAAGGCAACCCTCTGTTGGTCTGGCAGGCCTGAGCCCACATGAGTTCTTTTTTCAGGCATGGAATTATTGGTATCATGGTTTCTAGACTTTGCCTGTGTTGAGACCATACATTCCTTAGGTACCATTGTAATTTTCTCATATGCAGCCTGGCATGTGGGATCAAGATTATGCAAGATGCCATGTAACCCAGGGCCTGCAGGACTTTCCTTGCAGTAAGCTGAGTTTGTCTTGTCAATGCCATGAAGTAGACTGGGAGTTGCTTTTGTTTTTCTTCTGTGAGAAAAGCCATCTGAGTTAGTGTCCAGTTCTGCACCCAAAAATGTTATCCTTTGGGATGGCACTAGTCTTGACTTCTGTATGTTGACTGCGTATCCCAAGGCTTGTAACAGTTGTATGACATAGGTCAAATCCTTTATTATTTTTGTCTTGTTGTCCGCTTGTATTAGGCAGTCGTCCAGGTATGGGTAGAGTTGAATTCCCTGAAGCCTGCAATGTGCAATTACTGATGCCAGGCATTTCGTGAATACTCTGGGCGCAGTAGATAAGCCAAAGGGCAATGCTGAGAATTGATAATGCTCTGATCCTGCAAGAAATCCGAGGTGTCTTCTGCAATCTGGTCGTATAGGGACGTGCAGGTATGCCTCCTTGAGATCTACAGTCACCAGCCAAGACTCCTTGCCCAACATGGGAAGAAGTTGCTGTAGGGTCAGCATCTTGAATTTTGGTACAATGAGATATGTGTTCAGTGCGGACAAGTCGAGAATAGGCCTCCATTGAGTTTCTTTTCTTGGTACAAGGAATATTCTGGAGTAAAATCCTTGGCCTTGTTCCATAGATGGTACCCTTTCTATTGCTCTCATCCTTAGTAAGTTGATGATTTGTTTTAGAGCCTCTGACTTCTGGCTTGGTGGAAGGTTTGGCATTCCTCTCTTTTTTGGTAAAGTGTGGAAGTGAAACCTGTAGCCTTTGTCTATTGTTTGCAATGTCCATTTGTCTCCTGTAATGCAATGCCAGTTTTTTGAAAATAAAGCTAATTTTCCGCCCAAGGGTGCTTCCAGTTGTTCCCTGGTAGGCGGGATCAGAGCCAAGTCATTGTGTCTGTCCTGTGGAAGTGGTTGTAGTCACAGCTGTGGCGGTACTCCTCTGGTTGGCAGGTTGCCACTGACGACCCTGTAGGCACTTTCTGCCTCTTAGGCATCTATTTCTGCCTCTCTGTGCTCTGGAAGTGTCTGGAAAGGACCAATTCTTTGAAGGCCAGTTTCTGCTGAACCTCGGAGGTTGGACCTGCAGAAAATCCCTGACTATTTGCACAGATTTTGCTTTTTCTTCCACTTTCTTTAGAACCTCCTGTTCAGGGGAGCTAAATAAACTTTGTTTCTCCATAGGGGCATCTAGGAGTTTAGACTTGACATGGTCTGGCAAGGATTGCTCTTTTAGCCAGGCATGCCTTCGAATCACTGCTCCAGTCATAGCTGATATAAATGAAGCCTCCAGTGCATCATAGCCACATTTTAAGAAATGATTACTGACCTGCTGAGAGTTGTGTACCAAATCCTGAAGGGACTTACGGTCTAAAGGTTCAGGAGAGGAAAGCTTTTTATTCAGCTGATCTACCAAAAATTCCTGGTACTGTATCATGTGAAATTGACAGTTTAAAGCCCTGGCAGAAAGAGTAGCAGATGTATAAACCTTTTTACCCCATCTCTCTAATGCTCTTGACTCTCTTTCAGAGGGTAGGGGGTTTTTGGCAGTGGCAGCTGCAACACCCTTTGGGCCCTGAGAAATAGTTTCTGGGTCTGCAGCATGGGCCTTATACAAGTGGAAGTGAGAATCTGGGACCCTGTAATATCTGTCAGGCTTGGCAGGGGCCGGGGGAAGAGAATCAGGGGCTGAACTGGCATCACTGTATGCATCAACAACTGATAGTACAGGTGGTATGGCTAAAGGTCTATGCTGTGGTAAGTGTAAAAAAGTCCTTAGCCTTTTCCTAGAATCAGAAAAATCCTGACCCTGCCATTGAAAAAGTGTTCCCTCATTGAGTGTAGAGTCTCCCCAAAGGAAAATTCTTCTGGGGGGGAGGCAGAAGGAATAGAGACTTCTGCATCCGAATCCTCATAAGGTGAGTATGGTCCTTCCTGATGGTCTGATAAATCTGATCCATCCGAGGAATAGTCAAAGGAGAGCGGTTCAGGGGGATCAGTCTTAGGCCTTTTTTCAGGAGGAGGTTGTGAGGCCCTGTCTGGGTGAGGTTGGGATCCCCTAATCAGAGATATAAGGTCCTCAGCAAGGCTGAGAATCTGAGAACTTGAGGAAGGTCTGTGAGAGGAAGCTTTTGTAGGTAAGGCCTTGGAAAGTTTAGCTGCTTTAGCCCTGGAGAAGGCCTTAATAGACATAGAAGCAGGGGGTCTAGCTGCCCCATGTGCAGGAGTAGAGATGTCCAACGGAATGGTGTCGGACAATTCTTGTGCGCCTGCTTCTTCGGTAGGAATTTCTGTAGCAGACTCAGCCGGGGCCTGTGTGGCCTCGGTTGTCGGAGGCATGCTATCGGCAAAAGGAAGAACCGAGGACTGTTTCAGCCGAAACAGAGACACTCGCGGTAGGCCTAACCGTGGTTTCAGCCGAAACCGCGGGCCGCGAGTGTCTGTCCTTTTCCTTGCGGTTTTTGGCTAAATGTGTAGTCGGAGTCTCAAGACGGCATTTTATATGCAAAAGCGGTACCAAAAAACTCTTCTGCAAACTCCAACCGACGTCTAAGTGTCTGTCGGTTGAAGGAAGCACAGGCTAAACAAGCTGATACGTCGTGGTCTGGGCCTAAGCAAGGAAGGCAGTAAGAGTGGAAATCCTTATGAGGTATTTGTTTCCCACAAGTTAAACAATTATTTACTTTGTCTGACATCGGCTGAGGCAAGAAAGAGTCCCCAACGGGGTACTTAGCTTTTTTAGAAGTCTTCGGTAGCTGAATTCTCTGGATCTGACCGACCGGCACTTGCGAACAGCTTCTGCTTCGGGCACCGCGTGGCAAGAAAGACTGAGGAAAATGGCGTCGGCTGATGCCTTTATACCCCAGGAGCTATGACGTCGGGTGAAGTGCGACATCAGCCGAGGCCAGACCCAGACTTTGGAATCCGGCCGACCGAAGGGCTGCCTGAGGCAGGACAACCCATATGTAATGAATGCAGATGCATCCTTGAAGGACATCAGGGATAGGAGTGAACCCAAGGCATAGAGGGGTATGGAGGGAGGGAAAATCCGACTGCAGTTGCATATCTATCGGACATCTACATTTATGGTAGGTACAAAACCGTACTATGTCCTTCAAGAATGCAACTGCAGTCATAACATATGGGTTGAATACCATAGCTTAGCTGGGGGAGGAGGAATGCTCTAGGAAAGAGATGGTGTGGCAATCAAACCCTGCAGGACTGCCGAAGCAAAGCCTGCTCTGGATCTGGAGTATAAAGTGAGATTGTAGTGTTTGGAGAATGTATGCACGGAGCTCCATGTAGCAGCTTCTAGAATGTCTTTTGTAGGCAACCCTCTTAAGAATGCTGTAGAGGTGGCTGTAGCTCTGGTGGAGTGTGGTCTGACATTGGCTGGAACATTCTTCCCATGGAAGGAATAACAAAATCTGATGCAATGTCCAATCCATTTTGAAATAGTCTGTTTGGAAATTGCTTTTCCTTGTACTCCAGGGGCGTAAGCTACAAAAAGCTGATCAGACTTCCTGCTGGTCTTGGTTCTGTCCAGGTAGTAGCAAAGTTGTCTGTGAATGTCCAAGGTATGCAACAGTCTTTCCCCTTTGCTCTCAGGATTGGGGAAGAAAGTAGGCAAGTGAATAGCTTGATTTAAAGAAACCCTAGATACCACCTTTGGCATAAAAGTAGGGTTGGTTCTTAAGGAGACCCTGTCTCTGTGAAAGATTATGAACGGTGGTATTGCCATTAGGGCCTGTAGTTTTGAAACCCTTCTTGCTGAGGTAATTGCCAACAGGAAAGCTGTCTTCCATGAGAGAAATTGTAAGTCCACTGAAGCTGCTGGCTCAAAGGGAGGTAGAGTCAGTTTTTCTAGGACAAAGTTGAGGTCCCAAGCTGGCACTGGAGCCTTTCTTGGTGGCTTAATGTTCTTGATTCCCCTGAGGAATTGCCTTAAAGGATGTGAAAACACAGGCGGATCAGTGTTATACCTAGCTGAAATAGCTGAAGCATGTATCTTTATGGAAGAATATGAAGCATGTATCTTTATGGAAGAATATGAGAGTCCATTCTGTAGCATATCTGCCAAATATTCCAGGATGAGTGGGATGTTCAATAATGATGCATCATGTCCCTTGCTGGTATTCCAAATGCTGAATCTCTTCCATTTTGCTAAGTAAACCTTTCTGGTGGATGGTCTTTGAGCTTCTGTTAATATCCGCTGAACTTCCTTGGAGAGAGATGGATTGAGGTTATTCATGGGATCTCCCAGGCTGTTAGCTGCAGCGTCTGAAGGTTTGGATGCACTGTTTTGAAGTTGTGTTGAGTCAAAAGTAGGGGCCATTGGGGAAGAGCCCACTTTTTGTTGTGACATATGCTCCGTAGTAGTGGATACCAGTGTTGGCTTGGCCAGTCTGGAGCTATCAGGATCCCCTTGGGCCTCTCTGCTTTGATCTTTAGTAATACTGTGGTCATCAGTGGCAGAGGAGGGAATGCATAGATTTTTAGGAAGTTCCAGTTGAATGAAAGAGCATCTATTTTCCAAGCTTGTGGATGATATGTCCTTGAACAGAATTTTTGTAGATGATGGTTGAGGTGGGAGGCAAATAGGTCTACTTCTGGCCTGCCCCATGTCGAGGTGAGTTGTGTGAACATTTTCGGATGCAACCTCCACTCGTGTGGATCTATGAAATTCCTGCTTAGGCTGTCCGCCAGCACATTGTCTTTGCCTGGAACAAACTGGGATTGCAACTGTATGTTTAGGCTCAGTGATTTTTCCCAAAGATTCATTGCCAGTCTGCAAAGGGGGTAAGAATGGGTGCCCCCTTGCTTGTTTATATACCACATCACAGTGGTGTTGTCTGTCCGTATCAGTAGATGGCCTTGCTAAAGTTGTTGTCGAAAGGCCTCGATGGCATGCATTACTGCCAGCATTTCCTTTTGGTTTATATGCAGATGTGTTTCCTTTGGAGACCATTGTCCTTGTATACATCTGCCCTCCATGTGCGCCCCCCATCCAAGGTCTGAGGTGTCTGTGGTCATGATCTGTGTTATCTGAGGTTTTTTGAATGACATACCTGTGTTTGCCTGGCTTACCGAGGCCCACCATAGGAATTCCTTTTGTAGGCATGGAATGAGCGGTATGGTTGTCTCTAGGTTGTTGCTGTGCTGAGACCATAGGCTTTTTAGGTACCATTGAAGCTTTCTCATGTGTAGTCTTGCTAATGGGACCAGGAGAATGCAGGATGCCATGTAACCCAGGGCCTGTAGGAATCTCCTTGCAGTCATCTGGGTGAGTTTTGCCAAACATTTGAAATAATGAGTTAACTTCTCTTGCTTGTCTTCTGTCAGGTAAGCCATTTGAGAGGCTGTGTCTAGATTGGCTCCTAAGAAGGTTATTTGCTGGGGTGGCTGAAGTCTTGACTTTTGGAAGTTGACTGTGTATCCCAGAGCCTGTAGCAATTGTATGACATAGTTCAAGTTTTTTGTCAAAATCAATTTGTCGTCCGCTTGTATGAGGCAGTCGTCCAGGTACGGGTAAATTTGGATCCCCTGGAGCCTGCAATGAGCAATTACTGAAGCCAGGCATTTTGTGAATACTCTGGGCACAGTAGATAAGCCAAATGGCAATGCTGAGAATTGATAATGCTCTGGCCCTGCAAGAAATCTGAGGTATCTTCTGCAGCTGTGTCTGATAGGGACATGCAGGTATGCCTCCTTGAGGTCCAGAGTAATCAGCCAAGACCCCTTGCCCAGCATGGGAAGGAGTTGCTGTAGAGTCAGCATTTTGAACTTTGGTACTATGAGAAAAATGTTTAATGCGGACAAATCCAGTATTGGTCTCCATTGAGTTTCTTTTCTTGGAACAAGGAACAGTCTTGAGTAAAACCCCTGGCCTTGTTCTTGTTGTGGAACTCTTTCTATTGCTTTGATCTGTGCAAGCAGAGAAATTTGCTTGATAGCCTCTGCCCTCTGGTTTTGTGGTAGGTTTGGCATGCCTTGTTTTCTTGGTAAGGTATGAAAGTGGAACCTGTAACCTTGGTCTATAATGTCCAAAATCCATTTGTCCTTTGTCAATCTGTGCCAATTGTCTGAAAACAGAGATAATTTTCCACCCAAGGGTGCTTCTATTTGCTCCTTGGTCAGTGGAAGTAGAGGAAAGTCATTGAGATTGTCCCTATAGGGCAGGGGAGACCCCTGTGTCACTTCTTTGGTTTGCTGGTTACCATTGTCGCCCCCTGTAAGAACCTCTGTATTGTCCTCTTCCTCGGCCACGCCTGTTTTTACCCCTTTTAAATCTTTCAGGATTAGGAAAGGACCAGTTTTTAGAAGGCCAATTCCTGCTGAATCTGGGTGGCTGAACCTGGAGGAAATCTTTGACCGTCTGAACTGATTTTGCTTTTTCCTCGATGGACTTTAACACATCTTTAGCATTAGCACCAAAAAGCGTGTTCTTTTCCAAGGGTGCATCAAGGAGTTTTGCCTTAACATGATCTGGTAGAGGTTGTTCTTTTAACCATGCATGTCTACGAATGACCGCCCCTGTCATAGCTGCCCTACATGAAGCTTCCAATGAATCATATCCACACTGCAGAAAGTGACTGCTGACTTGCTGCGAATTATGTACAGCTTCCTGCAAAGACTTCCTGTCTAAAGGTTCAGGAGAGGCCAATGTTTTCTGTAAATCATCTAACAGGTGATCCTGATATTGAAACATATGAAAGAGGCAATTCAGAGCTCTCATAGATAAAGTAGTGGAGGTGTAGACCTTTTTCCCCCATCTCTCTAATGACCTAGCTTCCCTGTTAGAAGGCAAAGGATTTTTGGAGGTGGATGCTGAAACCCCTTTAGGTCCCTGAGAATTAGTTTCCAAATCAACAGCATGGGCCCTAAAGAAATGAGAATGTGTTTCTGGGACCCTATAATATCTGTCTGGCTTGGCTGGAGCAGGAGGAAGAGTATCTGGGGTAACACTGGAGTCAGAGTATAGGTCATCCAAAACATCTAGCACAGGAGGTATAGCCAGGGGCCTGTGTTGGGGCTTTTTAAGGAAGGTACGAAGGCGCTTTCTGGAATCAGAATATTCCTGGCCTTGCCACTTAAAATGTTCCCTCATGGTATGCAGAACTTCCCCAAAAGAAATATCCTCAGAAGGGGAGGCCGAGGGGATGGAATCCTCTGCATCAGAGTCCTCATAGGTCTGGAAGAGTTCTTCCTGGCCATCGGAGTGAACAGAGTCCTCAGAATCTTCATCTGAAAGGATAGGGTCAGAGGGTTCAACCTTATCAGAAGGAGGCTGGGATCCTCTCTCAGGATGGGCCTGTGAACCTCTAATCATGGAAATTAAGTCTGCGGCCATAGTCATGATTTGTGCTTCAGGAGTAGGCTGAGGTAAGGCTTTAACGGTAAGGTGCTTGGTCTTGCTGGCTGCCTTAGCACGTGTGTAGGCCTTAATAGACATGGCCATAGGAGGCCTAGCAGCTCCACGTGCAGGAGTGACCTTATCTACAGCAATGGTCTCGGGCATTTCCTCGGTTTCAGTATCCGGAGGAAAATCTATAACTGGCGTTGGTGTGGCCTCCAGTATCGGAGGTAACGGTAATGCGGTGTCTTCGGTTCGGAGCGGTGAAATAACAGTCTCAGTGGGAACCGGAGCACTCGTGGTAGGTTTTGGCGTGGAGTCGGTGGAAGACGCGGGCCGAGGATGTCGGTCCCGGTCTTTTCATTTCTTAGGAGTCTGCGATGTCGGAAGTTCCGATGGCATTGTATAAGCAAATTTATCGCCGAAAAGTCTTCAGCGAACTCCGCCCGGTGCCTGAGAGTGCACTTATTGAAGCGAGCACAGGCAACACAGGCCGAGACGTCGTGGTCTGGGCCACGGCAAGGAAGACAGTAAGAGTGGAAATCCTTATGAGGTATTTGTTTACCACAAGACAGACAAAATTTCTGACATCGGCTGAGGCAAGAAAAGGTCCCCAACGGGGTACTTAGCTTTTTTGATGACTTCGGATTCGAAGAATACAGGAGCTGACCGACCGGCACTTGCGAACTGCTTCTGCTTCGGGCACCGCGCGGCAAGAAAGACTGAAGAAAATGGCGTCGGCTGATGCTTATATACTCCAGCTGCTCTGACGTCTGAGAGAAATGCGACATCAGCCGACGTCGGACCCAGACTTTGGAATCCGGCTGACCGAAGGCTGCCTGAGGCAGGACAACCCATATGTTATGACTGCAGTTGCATTCTTGAAGGACATCATCAACACCATGATTACAGTCAACAGGAAAGAAGGCCCTCCAACTTAAGCGGGCTCAGAAGCTCTCTAAATAAAACCATCTAGCTCAAAGGAAGAAATTTTCCAGTCTAGACAGTATAAAAACTGAAACACTATTCCAAATTTTAACTACTGGTAAGTCAACTAGTCACACTGCTATAATATAGGGTTAGAAAACAAACAAAAAAGGCTACTTTAAATATTCCAAATCTAGAGAATATAAAAACACACTTCTATCTACGCTATACCATACAAAAAGCTATGCACACACACACACACACACACACACACACACACACACACACACACACACACACACACAGCTATACCATGCAAGAACTATTCAAACTAAGTCACACGGCTGTAATATAGTGTTAGTTATAGGGTAGACCTTTTTTTTTTTCTAACTACCAACTGCTCAACAAATGAGCCTAGTAAGATAAAAAGTACAGTTGTGTACACTTACCATAAATGTAGATGTTAGCAGTCATTACACTTGGGTTATCCTGCTGGCAGGCTACCCTCGTCTAGGCCCGGCGTCGGTTGCTGTTGCCTCTTCCCTGAGGACAGTGCACCAGGGGTATAAAAGATGCAGCAGACGCCATTTTCTTCAGTTTTTCTTGCCCCAGATGTCAGGTGCCCCCAAAAGGGTAGGGTAAAAATATGCCAATAAAACATGCATGCACCAAAATATATTATACCATCCTCTACAAGCAAATACACCACATAGGTTGTATAGATTTAGAGAAGTGCAGATAAGTTCCAGCAAAGATATGGGGGGGTGGTGGGTGGGTAACCTGGACTGCAACAGTGAATACACTAACATCTCCATTTATGTAAGTGTACACAACTGTACTATGTTCTTCGTGTTTCACTGTTGCAGTCATTACACTTGGGTTGAATCCCAAAGCTATGTTTGGGAGGCTGGAGCTAAATAGCAGTAGGAGCGGCTATGAGGTCCTGCAGAACTGCAGAGGCAAAGCCTGCCCTGGATTTAGAATAGAGTAGTAAATGATAGTGCTTTGTAAAGGTGTGCACTGAACTCCAGGTAGCAGCCACTAAAAGGTCTTTAGTTGGTACTCCCCTGAGGAAGACTGCTGAAGTGGCTGCTGCTCTGGTTGAATGTGGCCTAATGCCCTTAGGCACTAGTTTGCCATGTTGTGAATAGCAGAAATGAATGCAGTGGCCTATCTACATTGAAATAGTCTGCTTTGAGACAGCCTTTCCATGTGATCCTGCAGCATATGCCACTAGTAGCTGCTCTGTCTTCAAGAAAGCTTTTGTTCTGTTCAAGTAGAAGCGTAGCTGTCTGTGTATGTCCAAAGAATGCAGAATTTTCTCCCCCTTATTCTGTGGGTTTGGATAAAAAAGTAGGCAGATGAATAGTTTGGTTAAGGGCTGCACTGGACACCATCTTGGGCATAAATGTCAGGTTTGTCCTCAGTGAAACCCTGTCTGGATGAAAAATGATAAAGGGTTCCACAGCCATGAGTGCCTGTAGCTCTGAGACTAGTCTTGCAGAGGTTATTGCTAGGAGCAGAGCTGTTTTCCAAGATAAAAACTTTATATCAGCTGTAGCGGCTGGCTCAAAAGGAGGCAGGGTGAGTTTTTCCAAAACATAATTAATTGAGGTCCCATGCTGGTATTGGTGATCTCCTTGGAGGCCTTAAGTTTTTGACTCCTCTGAGGTACTGCCTTAAAGGATGAGAAAAGATTGGTAGCTACGTATTGTAATGAGCCGAAATGGCAGAGGCATGAATTTTAATTGATGAAAAGGATAGGCCTTTGTCCAACATCTCAGTTAAGTATTGCAAAATCTGAGGAATATTTGGTATAGCTGTGTCAATTCCTTGTGCCCGATTCCAAGCACAGAATTTCTTCAATTTTCCAGCGTAAAATTTTCTTGTACTAGGCCTTCTGGCCTCCAAAAGGACATCCATCACAGCTTTAGTGAGAGGCGTGTTTTGTATGCTTACATTATCCGCCATGCTGCCAGATTTAAGGTCTTTAGTTGGCTGTGCAGGATCTGATTTTTTGTTGGGATAGTAGGTGAGGTATTTGAGGCAAGGTCCAAGCTGGTCATTGAGACAAGTTCCTTAGGATTGGATACCAGCACTGGTGGGGCCAGTCTGGGGCAATCAGTATCATCTTTGGCTTCTCGTCTGACCTTTAGGAGTACCTTGGGGAGGAGAGGCAGAGGAGGCGAGGCATATACTGCTAGGCTTTTCCAGCTGAAAGATAGTGCGTCCACTTTCCATGCTTCTCTGTGATAAGTCCTTGTGCAGAATCTTTTTATTTGGTAGTTGTGTGGAGAGGCAAATAGATCTATATCTGGGCATCCCCATTTCCTTGTTATCATTCTGAAGACTTGTAGATCCAATTTCCACTTGTGGGGATCCATGAGGTTTCTGCTTAGTTAGTCTGCCAGAGTATTTATCTTTCCTGGCAGGAATTGTGCCTGCAGATGTACTTGGTAAGTCAATGCTGTGTCCCACAAAGTCATGGCTAGTCTGCAAAGGGGGTAAAGAAGGAGTGCTTCCCTGCTTGTTTATATACCACATGACCGTGGTGTTGTCTGTCTTTCAGTAGTTGTCCCGGATGAAGTAGGTCCTTGAAGGCTGTCAGGGCATTCTGAACAGCTAGCATCTCTTTTTGATTGATATGTAGATGCATTTTGTTTGCTGACCATGTGCCTTGAATACATCTTCCTGCCATGTGGGCCCCCCAGGCATAATCTGAAGCATCAGATGTTAATGTCTGCCTGACTGGGGGAAAGGTGAATGGCTGTCCCTTGTTCTGGTGACAAGCCTTCACCCACCATCAAAACTCCTGTTGCAGGCAGGGAATGGGGGAAATTATTGTTTCCAGGCTGTGGCAATGAGTCCAAACACTTTTTAGGCACCATTTAAGTTTCCTCATATGCAGTCTTGCATATAGGATTAGTAGAATGCAGGATGCCATGAAGCCAAAGGCCTGCAGAATTTTTCTTGCAGATAACTGGGCCTTTGTTGCCAATAGGCTGAAACAGGTAGTCAGTTGCCTTAGTTTGTCTGGCGTGAGATAAGCCATCTGGGCAGTTGTATTTAAGCTTGCACCCAGGAATATTATCTCTTGAGAGGGTATTAGTTTTGATTTATTTTCGTTGACTGTGTATCCTAGGCCTGTTAGAAATCTCTTTACAAACGCCAGATGCTGTAGCAGAATGTCCTTGTTCTCTGCTTGAATGAGGCAGTCCAAGTAAGGATATATTTGTACTCCTCTGTCTGCAGAATGCAATTACTGGTGCCAGGCACTTTGTAAAGACCCTGGTCGCAGTAGATAAGCCAAAGGGCAGTGCAGTGAATTGGTAGTGCATTGAGTCAGCTTTGAATCTGAGGTATCTTCTGCATGATTGTCTGATTGGGACATGCATGTATGCCTCTTTTAGGTCTAAAGTCAGAGGCCAAGCCTTCTTGTCCAGCATGGGCAGAAGTTGTTGTAGAGTCAACATTTTGAATTTTGGTATATCCAGATGTGTTTAAAATAGATAGGTCCAGTATTCATCTCCAGGTCTTGTCCTTTCTTGGTACCAAGAACAGTCTTGAATAAAATCCTCATCCCTGCTCTTGCTCTGGTACTTGTTGAGTGGCTCTCATGTCCATGAGGGATAAGACTTGCTTTTGTGCCTCTGCCCAATGATGTTTTGGCAGGTCTGGCCAACCGTTTGTCCTTGACAGGGTATGGAAGTGAAACTTGTAGCCTTGTGACACTATGTCTAGGACCCATTTGTCCTGGGTTATGTGCCAATTTTGTGAAAAGTGCTAGTTTTCCCCCCTAAAGGTGCAGCCAGAAGATAAGTGCTTGGTGCAGGCAGGGGTAAGTCATTGGGATTGTTTCCTGTATGGCTGTGATTTGTCTTCTCCACTTTTAGAGGTAGAAGTACCCCATTGTTTAGACCTGTAGGAACCTTGGGGATGGGATCTGCCTCTTGGGCGTCTGTATCGGCCCCTTTGTGGTCTGAAAGGACCAATTCTTTGTAGGCCAGTGACTGCTAAATCTTGGAGGCTGTACCTGTAAGAAATCTTTAACCGTTTGCATAGATTTAGCTTTGTCCTCCATCTTCTTTAACACCTCTTCTGCTTTAACACCAAACAAGGTATGCTGTAATGGAGCATCTAATAATTTTGCTTTGACATGATCAGACAGATTTTGTTCCTTTAACCAAGCATGCCTCCTGATGACGGAACCCGTAACAGCGGCCCTGCAGGAAGCCTCCAAAGAATCAAAACCACACTGCAAAGTATGCTTTCCAACTTGTTCAGCTACATGCAATAAATCCTGCATTTGTTTTCTGCACATTCAGAATTAATCAACATTTTCTGTTTAAGCAGTGACATAATATATTGCTGATATTTGAGCATTTGAAACTGACAATTTAAAGCCCTTATAGCCAAGGTAGCAGAGATGTAAATCTTTTTTCCCCCATCTATCCAATGCCCTAGAATCCCTGTCAGAGGGGGTAGGGTTTTTTGCAGTGGAAGCCTTGACCTCTTTGGGACCCTGAGAGATAGTTTCTAGGTCAGCAGCAGGGGTTTTTGAAAAGGAATTTATGAGAGTCAGGAACGCTGTAGTACCTGTCTGGCTTAACAGGAGCTGGACGTAAGGAGTCAGGGGTCAAACTGGACTCTGAAAATACATCTACAATGTCTAACACAGGTGGAATAGCTAGGGGCATGTGTTATGGTAGTAAAAGAAAGTCTGAGCCTTTTCTTAGATTCTAAAAAATCTTGGCTCTCCCAGTGGAAATGTTCCCTCATGGTATGCAAAGTTTCCTCAAAAGAGTAATCAGGAGGAGAGGCTGAAGGGATAGATTCTTCAGCATCAGAATACTCATAGGGAGGAAGAGAGTATTCCTGATCAGAAGAGGAATCAGATTAAATGGAAACATGATCTGAAGATTCATATTCTATCTCTCGACTAGGCCTTCTATCAGGAGGGGGATGGGAGCCCCTGATCAAAGTAATTAAGTCTTCAGCCATTTTGGCATCTGTTTTTTGGGCATGGAGGCCTGTCCATGAGGCTGTTGTACTTGTTTCTTTGTCTTTGCCTTTGAAGCTGAAGTTTTAATGTATAATTGAGTAGGTCTGAAAACACCCTCAGAAGCCGATGCCTGCTCAGCGGCTCTGGACCCATCTGAGGGAATAGTCTCCGAAGGTCCAATACCTTGAGCTTCCAGTGGCCTAGTC
Source organism: Protopterus annectens (assembly GCF_019279795.1). Taxonomy (NCBI): domain Eukaryota; kingdom Metazoa; phylum Chordata; order Ceratodontiformes; family Protopteridae; genus Protopterus; species Protopterus annectens. Next base: position 201,415,073 of record NC_056744.1, on the reverse strand, counting down.
GACTCAGTGAGAGTCTGTAGCGGCCTGCGGGTCTAAAGTAGCGGGCGTCAAGGCACCTCACTGAGAACCGGCGACTTAGAAGCCTCGTCGTAGGTTTTGGACCTCGGATGCCTGTCCTTTTCTTTTTCTTTGCGTTTCTTGCGAATTCCGGTAGTCGGATGGCTACCTGACAACATCGTATAATTAAATCTTCTGCCAAAATAGTGTAATGCAAAATCGTACCAACGCTTAACACTGCTTTGGTTAAATGTAGCACAAAACCGACAACTAGCAATGTCATGGTCAGGGCCTAGGCAAGGAATATAGTAAGAATGAAAGTCCTTAGGAGGTATTTGCTTCCCACAAGAAATACAATTAACTTTTTCTGACATCGGTCTGGAGCAAGAAAAAAAAAAAGTTTCCCCAATGGGGTACTTAGCTTTTAATGAAGACTTCAGATCTGAAATTCGAACACGAAAATCTCAGAAGTCGGCCGACTGGCACTTGGAAACTGATTACGGCAAGAAAGACTGAAGAAAATGGCGTCGGCTGCATCTTTTATACCCCTGGCGCACTGATGTCAGGGAAGAGGCGACAGCAACCGACACCAGACCTAGACTTTGGAATTCAGGCCGACTAAGGGTAGCCTGCCAGCAGAATAACCCAAGTGTAATGACTGCAACAGTGAAACACGTAGAACACCTACACGCTCCATCGGGATAGGGGAAATAATTTCGGCCTAAATATAATGGCCAGAATACAACACACTTAAGGAACAAAAGCAGAAAAAAACACTAACCAACAAACTACTATCCATCTATTTGTATTGAAAAGGTAAATATTTTAACAGATTAACGATTATAGGAAGAAACACTTAGCCAGAGCTAGATGAACCACTTGATCTGTTTCAGCAGCAAATGAGATCTGGGGAATCCACTCGTGCATCATGGGACAGGGAGTAAACCACAAGCTTTTTTAAACAGCAAGTCGGGGATGATCAGTTCTGCACCCACAAGTACAGAATGAAGGTGAGATAGGACAACTTCACATCAGTCTTTCTATCCTCCAACATGGACCCCGAGAAGGATTTGGCGAGTTCTTTCATCAAGTCCCTCTGGAACATTTTAAAAAATCCCAGGTTAATTTAGAAACAACAGGGCAAGTGTCTCCGAAGCAAAAATTCACTTCCCACATTTGACCAAGACACCAGACTCCCTGCTGGGGGGAGGTGAGCAGAGGGATCTTCCTCATCCAGTTCTTTTTTGGTGGCTGCAGCAACCATCAGGGAATTAATGGGGCACCCAGTTCCAATGGAAACAATGCTCCAATAGGTAGGGTCCTTGGGTGCAATTAGGTACTTATCTGGCTTTTTAAGAATGGGTTCTGTCACATCCAGATCATTGCAAGTCTAATGGGAAATAAAATCCACCAGTTTTTTGTCCACTGGGGCTACCAACAAGGACGTAGCTTAGTCAGCTCCAAAAAAAGTCAAGAAAAACTGACTTCTCCTGGTAAGAGGCTTCAGAAGACAAACCACCATTCTGTCTCAGAATGAAACATCAAAAAGGGTGACCTGGGAGCCCCCTCCCCTTTACTGAAGTTAGTCTTCTGTAAAAGGATTCCTGTGGGGAATAAATATGCCTCATCTTGCACTTCTGGAGTACTTCTTTCTGGTGATGCTCCATGGAGGACCCAGAAGTGTGAGGGGTATCCTGGAAAAGGACAGTCTTGAGACTGCAGCAGACTACCTTCCTTGTGGGGACAGAATGAGTAGACTATGTAACCAGGATGGACAGTTGTAGGGGGGGCAAAGATGTCCCATCTCCAGTTATGTGGAGAGCTCTCCTCCCACTTCCTAAAAAGCAGAAGCAACAGGAGCCCAGGACCACTCCAGTAAGATCCAAAGCTGCCTGCCTGGAGAAATACAAAACATCTCCATGACTCTGCATCAATGCAGAAATCCAAGCAAAGCTATCTAGCACTGAAGCTGCAAGGGAAAAGGATGGCTACAAATGAATCCAAGGTCAAGCCCTACCCCACCCCAGATCTGCCATCAGTGCTATAGTTCAGATTCTTTCGGCTCAGGATGGATCACAGGAGTCAGGGTCAAAGAAGGCCAAGCCCTTGGATCACACCCAAACAATCCCAGGATCCTCGGATCTGGTACTTCCAAAGTGGAGGGATGGATCACAGTACGAGTTACCAAGGGTATGTGGGCTGGTTTGAAACTTATAGGTCCAATGGGAGATGGAGCCAGTAGTACTCCAACTGAATCAGAGTCCCTAGAAATTCTCATCACCCCGCCCATATCTGCTTCGAAAGTTTCCTGGTAAACAAAAGTTCTAGAAACTCTACGTGGAGTCTCTTGCAAAAATGAAGAGTGTAGTCTGAATGAGATCAGCTCCAGACAAAACAATGGATGTCTAAAGTACAGTGGAAATAAAAAGTTTATACACCCCTGTTAAAATGCTAGGTTTTTGTGATATAAAAATGAGACCACAATAAATCATTTCAAAACTTCCCACCTTTAATGTGACATATAAACTGTACAATTCAACTGAAAAACAAATCTGTTAGAGGAAAAAAAATAAATAAAAGTACAATAAGCTGGTTGCGCAAGTGTGCACATCCTTAAACTAATACTTTGTTGAAGCACCTTTTGAATTAAATTACAGCATTCAGTCTTCTTGGGTAGGAGCCATCAGCATGGCACATCTTGAGCTGGCAATATTTGCCCACTCTTCCTTGCAAAAGCACTCCTTGTGCACAGCTGTCTTCAGGTCACCCTACAGATTTTCTATTGGATTTAGGTCTGGGCTTTGGCTGGGTCATTCCAAAACTTTAAACTTTCTTCTGGTGAAGCCATTCTTTTGTTGATCTTGATGTATGCTTGGGGGTCAGTGTCATGTTGAAAGGTGAAATTCCTCTTAATCTTCAACATTCTAGCAGATACTTGAAGGTTTTGGGCCAAAAGTGACTGGTATTTGAAATTGTTCACAATTCCCTCCACCTTGACTAAAGCCCCAGTTCCAGCAGAAGAAAAGCAACCCCAAAGCATGATACTGCCACCACCATACTTCACTGTAGGGATGGTGTTCTTTTGATGATGCAAAGTGTTTATGCACCAAATGTACCTTTTGGAATTGTGGTCAAAAAGTTCAACATTGGTCTCATCTGACGAGAACACATTTTCCCACATGCTTTTGGGAGACTATGTATTATTTTGCAAATTTTAGCCAGGCCTGGATGTTTTTTTGTGTAAGAAAAGGCTTCAAGTCTTGCAACCCTACCCCATTAGCCCAGACATATGGAGAATACAGGAGATTGTTCTTGCATGTAGTACACAACCAGTACTTGCCAAAAATGCCTGCAGCTCCTTCAGTGTTGCTGTAGATCTCTTAGCAGCCTCCCTGACCTGTTCTCGCATGTAGTACACAACCAGTACTTGCCAGAAATTCCTGCAGCTCCTTCAGTGTTGCTGTAGATCTCTTGGCAGCCTCCCTGACCAGTTTTCGTCTGGTCTTTTCATCAATTTTGGAGGGACGCCCAGTTCTTTGCAACGTCACTGTTGTCCCATATTTTCTCCACTTTTTGATGACTGCCTTCACTGTGTACTATGGTATATCCAATGTTGTGGAAATTTTTTGTACCTTTCTCCTGACTGATACCTTTCAACAATGAGACCCCTTTGATGCTTTGTAAGCTCCTTGCGAACCATGGCTTTTGCTGTAGCAGGCAACAGAGTACATGTCAAGAAAATCCTATTAGAATAGGTGAACTTTTTAAATGGATGGCATGTATGTTCCCAAGACGACTGAATGCTGTAATTAAATTCAAAGGTGCTTCAACAAAGTATTAGTTTAAGGGTGTGCACACTTATGCAACCAGCTTATTGTACATTTATTTTTTATATTTTTTCCCCTAACAGATTTTTCAATTGAATTGTACAGGTTATAGGTCACATTAGAGGTGGGAGAAGTTTTGAAATAAATTTATTGTGATCTCATTTTTTTATATCACAAAAACCTGGCATTTTAACAGGGGTGTGTAAACTTTTTATATCCACTGTATGTGACTCAGCAGCTGAAGCAGCTGAAGTTTATGGATCAGTGATCCTGGAAATTTTGGCTGGAGTAGCTGAAGCAGGAGCAGAGTGAGGGCAGCACTGAGCAGATTGTTCACCCGACTCCCTTGGCTTATCTTTGGACTTCTCTCTGTCACATTCAGGTTTTTCTCTGAAGAGGAGGAAGGCAACAGACCTTTAAGAACCAATCTGTTCCTGTGCTCAACTAAGGCTCTGTGGTTTAAGCTGGAATGAATTCCACACTCTGCCTCATGTTGTTTCACCAGACAGTACCTTCACTCTTGAGTGGGTAGCTGGGTTAGGTATCTTCTGAATCAAACAAATAAAGCCAGCAGCTGTTGGTACCAGGATAGAAATAATTTATTCAATCATAACTGAGAGACAAATCCCTCAGGTATCTAATACACAGACCGGTTTCGGCTCAACAGAGCCTTCCTCAGTGAAAAAATATATGTATTCTCATGAATGCTCAAACCCAGTATATATATATATATATATATATATATATATATATATATATCAAGAAATAACCAAAAACCAATCACAATACATGATTAGCAAATCATGATTAACAAATCACAATTGGTCATTAAGACCAGGTGGAAACATTGCCCCAAGTCTAATTATCCATTTCCTCTCCTTTGAAGTCAGCATATCATGCCACTTCAATTTGTCTTGACATTTACCCCTAATATAATCAATAATGCAAAACATAAAACTAGCTGTAGTGTGTTTTAAACTGTGCTTGTATAATGCATTATTACTAAGTTTATTTTTAATGTCGCTGATGTGTTCACCAATTCTAAGACGGAAAGCCCTAGAGGTCTGGCCAACATAAAACGCAGAACAAGTGCAGGTCACCAAATATATAACCCACTCTGAACTGCAATTGGCCCAAAACCTGATCTCAAAAACATTAGGTGTATTCTGACTGCTAAATTCACCAGTACGTGAGACTCTATTACAAAATTTACAGTGCCCACATGGAATGCAGCCAACCACTGGTACCCCTGTAAAAGTTGATTGAGTAAAGACTTTAGCATCAGACACACACTTCTTATAATGACTCAAATGTGACCCAATAGTACGTCCCCTTCTGAAAGAGAAAGAACATCTGTCCCTAAGAATATTATGTAATCTATTATCCGCCAAAAGAATATTCCAATGTCTGTCAACAATTTTCATAAAGCCCCGAGTATTACGTCCATAGGTGGTAACTAACCTCAGCGGCTGCTGCACCCCATCTTGGTTACGATCTTTGTAATGCAATAAATCAATTCTGTCAAATTTTGAAGCCCATTGTTTTGCCATATAAACAGTACCCGAACGATACCCTCTATCTTTAAATCTAGCGGCCAAATCATCACTAATCTTAGCATAAGACCCTTGGCTGGAACAAATTCTCCTAGCTCTTAGAAATTGGGACTTAGGAATATTTTGGATGATATGTTGTGGATGGAAGCTGGTGGCATGCAATAAAGAATTGTACTCTGGAAATTTTCTAAATAGGGTAGTGGAAAGAGTATTGTCCATATTCCTATGAATTTCCACATCTAAAAAAATCATTTTAGACCTGTCAAAACTCATCTTAAATTCAATACCCCATATGTTGTGATTAAGATAATCAAGAAATTCCATAAGATATTTGTCATCAGCCTTCCACACCAACCAACAATCATCCAGATATCGACGCCACATGTCCATCTCACACATATAGATGTTGTGGCTGGCGTCATAAATTATTATCTCCTCGATATATGCCATAAATAGATCTGCATAAATGGGTGCAAAAGATGCACCCATAGCAGTTCCCTTAATTTGCCAAAAGCATTTATTTTGATAGTAAAAAATATTACTAGTTCGCACATATTCCGTAAGACAAACTAGAAAGGTATTAAAGCCCGGTTTGTATAAACCAGATCTAACCAACCAATAGTCTAATGCTTGTAGGCCTGCCCAGTGTGGAATATTAGTATAAAGGGACGTAATATCAAGGGTACATAGTAACCATTCAGGCTCCAATTGTATTTCATTAATAATATCCAAAAATTGTGTGGTGTCTTGGATTCTAGCTCTAATCAACCCAAGTAATGGTTTTAAGTAATAAGTCAAATATTCAGATAAAGGTTCCGTCAAGGAACCATGTCCAGAAACAATAGGTCGGCCAGCAACAGAAAAGGAAAGAAATACACAGCAGAAAAACTAGATTAAGCAATATTACCAGGAATGGTAAATGAAATACTGGCGACAACTGGTAAAGAACTACCAACAATGGTAGAAACGGCCTGGAAAACAAAGGGCAACTCTACAGTGTAAACAATTAAAGAAATAAAACGGTTACATATTTTTTAAATCGGGAGGCAGAAGTACAGAACAGGTCAAAAACCTAGAAAGAGAAAGTCAAAACTGAAACACTTGCTTCCCAAAAAATCTTTAGCCACATCAACCATGTCTTACCACTACAGCGGCGAATAAAACAGGAGTTAATCTGGGGTGTGGGAGAGGATTATGGGTGAGGGGAGGAGCATGAGATATGGATCCAAGTCTGAGAAGTGGCCAAAATCAAGGTTGAGCAATACATGGCAAAACCTAATCAAAAGTTATGTACTCACCATAATGACTGATCCGTGTTGTCCTATTTTTCTGGTCTGGTTCTTGGATCTCTGTGCTTTCAAATGCATGGATCCAGGGCTCTGTCTCCTCTCCTACCCATAACCTCCCTCTGCCTCTTCCTGAGCACCTCAGATCGGGTTTGACCATTAAACTATACATCTTATTGAAAGCAACCTATAGGGAAGAAGAAAAAAAAAAAAAAAAAAAAAACAGGTGCACATATGAAAAAATACAACCAGCTGAGGTTGAGGTTTGCAAGACTCTTCAAAGCATCACCCATTCTTCAAGGTACCATGTGTGACAATTTGGAAAGAGGAAGGAGGAAGGGATGTCAAAACAGGTGAAAAATAAAATACAAGGATCTAGTATTATGGTGAGTACATATTTTATTATCGAATTCAACAGATAGATTCCCTAGCTACCAACTGCATGGGAAGCATCAAGGAAGGATATTCCTAAGCACAATAGACCCAAAAGGTGTGTGAGATCTGGACTGTACATCACAATTTTGTGTCAAACTGAACAGCTGACCATGTATGCAACAGGACAAATCTCAATGGGCAGATTGCAACAGAATGAGCGCTTTTTTCTTCTTCTTCTAGATAATGGTAAACCCAGTTGGTCATAAAAATAACATTTGACAGCCATCCACAGTGGGTGACTTTGGAAACACCACACCCCAATTTGACTTAAAAAAATCAAATTGTTGCCTTTTCCAAAGTCTTTTGTCCTATGGAGATAAAATCTAAGTTGCCTATGTACGTTAAGCAAATTTATAGTGTATATTCTCCTTTGTTAGAGAACACCAGGAAGAAAACTGGAAGACGTATGGATTAATTGATGTTAGATTCAGATGCCACCTTAAGAATAAAGCTAAGACTTGGATTTTAAGAAAACTATCCTTCGGAAATATGAGACAAGTGCATTTGAAAGAAAGCCTGTAATTCTGAGATTCTTTTGATTGAAGTGACTGCCATAAAGAATGACTTCCACAGTATGTATTTAAGATCTGCCAAGGCTGTTGGTTCTTCAAGGGATTGTGTAAAACCTGGCAACATTAATGTCCCAAGATGAAATAAAATCTGAGAGGTGGTCAGAAGAAACGTTCCCTTAAGGAAAGCTTTAGAAACTTTCAAGGAGGCTACAGGTGTCTGATGGCCAATGCAAACATTTGAAATTGCTGTTAATCTGGCGTTTATGATGGAAAAACTGGAACCTTTATTAAACAATTCCAACAGGAAATCCAAAATTGAACGGAGAGGGCAGAAAGGATCCAATCCCATTTCAATAGCCCAGAATGAAAAAAAGTTTCCATTTACTTTGTTAAACCTTCCCGGTGTTAAACTTTTGAGAAGCTGTTAGAATTTGAACTACTACTCCTGAAAACCTGTAATTTCTGGACATCATTAAATTTGGAGTAACCAAGCAGTCCGATTCAGTGTGTTTCGATAACTGGGTGGGTGAGACAGGAGGTCTGGGATGTGAGCCAGTGTCCAGGAAGGACCCAAATGGGGAGGACAAAGAAACCATCAGGACTAAGGAATAATGGGCATTACTTTGTCTTGCACCTCCTGGTTTTCTGAATGCACTGAGTGATAAAGGGGAATGTGGGAAAGGCATAGAGAAGACCCTGGGGGCCAACTGTGGACCAGAGACAGTCCTTCACTAATGGACCCTGAAGCGGGATAAGGGCAAATTAACTGCTGCACTTGCTGTTGAGGCGAGGACAGGTCGCAGCAAAGTTGGCCTTAGTGATGGAGAATTTTGTTCGCCACTGACAGAGGGATCATGAAGAAATGTTTTTGCTTAGTTTGCCACTAGCAATGTTGGATGTCCCTGAGAGGTGCACTGCTACAAGAAAGCAATTGGAAGACATTGCCAAACCCTCATGGTTTCCTGACAGGGTATAAGATTCGGTTTCTCCTTGCTTGTTGATGTACCAGACTACTGACATATTGTCAGAATGGTGATCACACCATCTGGAAGAATATTCTGAAATGTTTGCAGGCTAACAGGACAGCTCTCCTCTCCAAAAAGTTTGTGAATTGGCCTCCGAGCCAAGTACCTTGAATAGTCTGCCCTTCGTAATGCCCCACACTCTAAAAGGAAAGCATCCATGGTAACCACAGCTGTTGGAGGGGAGCCCAAATTAACAGCCCTCAAAAACTGGGGAAGATACCCACCTCTGGATAAGAGTACCACATACTGGAGTTAGTCTGACGGAGGGTGCTCAAAGGATGATGTAGTTGTAACCATTGAATTGAGAGTCCAATGAAGGACTCGTGTAGAAACAAGAGAAGGGAACTGGAAGAATTCAGGCCACAAGACTTTGCAGTTTTAGAACCAATCTCAATGGTGTGAAAGGAATGCAACATTATCAAAACTGGTACTTTTTAGAGAAAGAATCCCGGAATGTGGTAAATCAGTGTGCCCAGATAGCATCCTATGAAACCTAGTGACCGAGTGGTTCTTAGTTAGCTCTTTGGGATGTTGACCATTACACCCTGTGAAATAACTGGAGTAGACAGAGTGTGTTCCCCCTTTGAATAAAACTTTTGGTTGAAGCAGTGAGGAGCCAGTCATTCAAGCATTGGTAAACCTAGAATCCTTGCAGCCCGAGAAAGGCTGACTGCTATGATTTTAAACACCCTAGGGGCTGTGGTGAGACTAAAACATAGAGCTCTGAAATGAGGATTGGCTCCCAGCCTGAAACTTGAGCGATCTCCTTGAAAGCTTGTTTACCTTTACATAAGCATCCTGAAGTTCTACTGAGCACATCCAGTTGTCCTTCCTGAGTAGTGGAACAATGGATGCAAGTGTGACCATCTGGAATTCTGTTCGATTCACAAACTGGTTTAAATGATTACGGTCCAGAACAGGCATTAGTCCAAAGTTTTTTTTTAGAACTAATCTGGAGCGAATCCGGATCCTATCTGGTCTGGTGCAACCTGTTGGATGGCTGTTTTTTAATAACAGATTGACGTCTGCTGTGGTGGATTCCATTTGGTAGGGTGGCACTACATGACCCACTTTTCTTGATTTGGTAGAATAAAGGAAGGGGAATTGTATATCCTCTGGTGATTATCCACAGCAACTACAAGTCTGAAGTGATGGCCTGCCAGGTTTAATAGTGCAGGGATAAGCACTCTTCAACTGCCTGCAGTGTGGCACTTGGTCAACCCTTCAGAAGCTGCTGGAAAGATCTCTTGGAAAAGGGTCCACAAAATCCTTGGCTTTGTAGATCACATTTGCCCTACTGAACCCCCCCCACCACAACTGGAGGGTCTGTCCAAGGAAGCATCTTGGTTTGAACACCGATATTTCCTAAGCCACATCTTTCCTCCTCAAGGATTCCTTAAAAAGGAATTTGTGGCATGGAGAGGTGGATTCCCACAGCAGGAGTGCGAGTTACTGTAGTGTTCACTTCAGGTTAATGTGCCCCTAACTTTCATTCCAACAGTGTGGAACTGTCAAAAGGGGTGTTGAGAAAGATGTCCAAGCCTTTTACAAATACACAATCACATCCAGGCATGACACTGAAGGGCTCTGCTGGTACCTGCTGCTCTGGCTACTCCATTAGCTGCATCCAATAGCAGACACATGGAGATGTGGAAACTGAATTTACGGTATATAGCTGGGATTCCACATTTTTCTGGTTATCCACTGGCAAATTATCCAAAAGAGAGAGAGAGAGAGAATTCGTAACCTCTTTTGGTAAATTCTCTCTGGAAGTGTGAGACATGAGGCAGGCAGTTCAGTTCTGCTAAAGGGAAAAAATAGCTGAAGCATACATCTGTTTTGCAAACATGTGCAGCTCCCTAAATTCCTATTAGGAGGATGAACATAATCTCTTCGGACAGTTTCATTTTAGTGGTCATCACTACCATACCATCAACCAGTGGACCTTTACTTCATTGACACCTATCTTTAGGAGCTGCCAAGATCTTGTAGGGCTTCTGTGTTATTGGCTCCACTGGGTCAGGTTCCTTCCAAGCTTTCTAAGACATCAAATCAATGGAGGCATCAGGAAGAGGACCACTACTCAGATTAGAAGAGCCAGCTCCAAAAGCCTCCTGGAACAAGAATTATTCCTGGGAAGGTGCATCTGTAGACCAACCTCCCTTCTGTTTCATTAAATCCAGGATTTTGCCAAATGTGACATCTCTGAAGGGTGATCTATAGTAACACTCACCTTCATCCAAATCCATATCAGAAGATGTGCCCCAAGAGGCAGACAGACCAAAAGTTTCAAAATCAGTCTGTCCTCTACAGTTCAAGCCTCACCAAGGATGGAGTTGAGAGGGGGTAAACTGTGAATCAAAAATAGTACATGTCTATCGGCACCAAAGCAAATGCTCCAGGTAAAGAAAATCTTATCCTACCTGCCTTAGGATCCAATGGCCTTGCCACTTTCAATTCCTGAGAGGGGAGAACTTTAGGATGACCATTTACATTACACTCTGCTCAGGAGTCTTCTGAGATTTTTACCCAGTTTGCCCTTCCCCTTCTGAACAAACTTTTCAATCATCTTAGTGGAAGATGCAGATGAAAGAGCCAATCCTTGCTGGGAAGGCACAAACCTTTTAAAATCAATTTGTCTTTAGGGCTTTGTAGTACCTTATATCCACAGGAGGCACCAGCCTCTCAAGTAATGTCCAGGTGGGCCACCCCAAACACACAGGGTATGGAGTTCCGCAGGGGGTACTCTGCGGCCACACTTGGAGCACTTTTTGAAGCTCTTGTCAGAAATGCTGCTAAATAAAAATTTAACTCCACAACACAATACACTATAAACAGCACTGCTAGATATCCTAGAAAAAAGAAAATATTTAGTTTAATTGCTGCAATTTTAAGCCCAAACAGCAGAAGACCATCCTTTAAGGGACAAGATTCAAGTATAAAAGAAAAAGGTTTACAGTCTAGAAAGTAGGGTAGGCTAAGGTACAGCGTAACCTAGAAACTGAAGAAAGCAAGAACAATTTTACTGACTTCTCACTCAGAAGTGGAGATCAGAACCTATGGGTAAGGGAGAAGTAAGAGCCCTGGAACCACATGTTTGTAAGTGCCAAGACTGTATCAGTGACCCATCTGCTGAATCAAACGAAAAAAAGACAACAGATCCAGTTAGAGTACTAAGACCAGTTAAAGAAAAGCTCAGAGTAAATAAGATATGTATCTCTGAGAAGCAGGCAAGGAAACAAACTCCATTGGTTATAGAATTGTTTAAGGCATAACTTCTGTAAGAATCTATAGAGAGTCAAACTGCCTCCAATAATGACAGAAATGTTTCAAAAACAAATATTGCAATTCTAATTATAAAGTCAATTTAAGAAACCTGCATCAGTACAAAAAAGAAAAAAAAAGTGTGAAAAGTCCCTCTGCCTCCTGCAAAAATATCTGATTTAAATGAGTTGAGAGCAACTGAAAATTCAGTAGAATCACAGTTGGTCTGTTAATGACCTAAACAAAGGAGATGGGTCAGCATTTAAAAGGAAAAGCACAAGACCGAAAGTTTTACTGTGCAGAGTTAGAAGTAAGGTAAATATAGTCTACAGAACCACGATCAACATTACCAATTACCACCTTCCAAAAATGAAACACTGAAGTACAAAAAGGGCATAAAACTGTACAGCAGTTATTACACAGATACAGAGAACAGTACTGTCAAAATCTTTCACAAGTTTGTCTCATATGAAACACATTCAGAACATAAACTGCTCCCGGCTTTAATAAACATGAGCAACAATGATCAGTATTAACCAAGACTAATATAGATACTGGTGACAGATTTCTGAAAATTGGTTAAGGACTAAACCAAACTGTAGCCAGAGTTCATATCAGCACTACATTATGAAGGATTATACTACTACAACTGTACGACAAGGATAAAGTATGACTAAGCCCTACCAAGTGCATGTGCTCTGTGTGCTTCAATCATTCCACTGTAGTACACAAACATGTAAAAATAAATATCTCTTAAAGAAGACTATAGCCGAATTATACTATTCAGTGTACATGGAGTACTCAACTACTCTCTAGTATTAAAGGTTCTTCAAATTTTGAAACCAGTGACACCAAGCCAATACAGGTTTGCAAGTTAAAAGATTTGGGCAACAAGTGCCATGGTGGTATTTTAATTAAGGTAAAGGATGACCAACGTAAGCTTACAACAAAACCAAAGTTACTCTTGCTGTACGCTTATATTGCATTAACATTCATTTTCAGGAAAGAGGCATGTACATCACTTTGGGACCAGCTTTTTCAGGAAAGAGGCATGTACATCACTTTGGGACCAGCTCTAATTACTCTTAGGATTGCCACCTGTCAGAATTTCCCCCCAACAGTCAGGAAAATCAAGGTCTCTTGACAGGAAATTCAATTATTCCAAGAACTTGATAAGAATTTTAACACACTGAATAATTTGGAATACCCAAATATAGTTTCTAAAATGTTCACCGTTTCTTCTGCATTCAAATGCAGTGGCTTATGCATAATTATTATATACACACAGATATGTATTATAGACACACGTGTGTGCGTTCTGAAGTACAAAAGAGAAGAAATTGGCTGTAATTGTTTCACTTTCCACAGTCAAAAATCAGCCCTGGTGTGCACTCAGGTGGTCTAGGCATAATGTAGGAAAGAACACATGGTTGGTACAATGGCACATTGTGAAGTATTGCCATCTTACTGCATAGCTCATCTCCCTCCATCTCAAAAACATACAC
>NC_056744.1:201321299-201401169 GCF_019279795.1 Protopterus annectens | reverse complement strand
ATATATATATATATATACACACACATACACACACACACACACACACACACATATATATGTATATCTTCAATCTGGTACCCATCTCCATGAACAGGACAATGAAATACATAGGAACCATCAATGGATGCTAAATTTCCTAATATCATCATCATCATCCCCCTCTTCCCATTTTTTTCTACATGGGGTCGGGGTATCATGTTAGCTGTCATCAACACTGCCAGCTCCCGTCATGCCTGACTGTCGCAGGTCCTCACACAATCCATCCACCTCTTTGCTGGACGTCCTCGCTTCCTCTTTCTTCTTCCCATTTGTCCCAAATCTTCCTCACTAGATTGTCTTCTGCTTTTCTGCATGTGTCCAAACCACCGTAATCTGTTCTTTGATCTTTTCTGCAATTGGAGCTACTTTGGCTTCCGCTCTTCTGTCCCATAGTGTGAATCCTACCACCCTTCTCGGGCACTTCATTTCCATCACCTCTAGCTTCAACTGTTCTGCCTTTACTGCCCAGGTTTCTGTAACATACAGTAGTACTGGTCACACCACTGTCTTGTACACCATACTTTTCAGCTTCTTTGGCATTCTTCTATCACAGACTACACCTGAGACTATGCCAGTTGCCTGTAGCCCCTCTGACTCTAGCTTTGACCTCTTCATTCAGATTTCCCTACTCCTCAACCACCCTCCCAGATACTTGAAGATGTTTACCTGTTCCACTGTCTTCCCTTCTATCTCAGAGAGCAATCACCTCCACAAAATTAGACTATTCTTTAAGTCCACCCTGTCTCAAAGTAACCCTCTAGTGTGCACTTAAATTGTAATGAGCACTATGGTATACCACATTCATTGTTCTGGAAACATTTCAGAGCAGCTCCCAACTCCACAACAACCCCTTTGTGAATGGGAAGGTGCCAGATTTGAATAATCCCCTCATCCAAATAAGACTGTCCTTTGAGCTCAACCTATCTGGCTAGAATCCCACATACAGCAGATTTAAAAAAATTTAATAAGCACAATGATGTTCTCATTTATAAAATATTTTGTAGTAGTACCCAACTTCCAGAACTTTGAACTCCTCACATGCTAGAAAGGACTATTCATCTAGCATGCAAGATACTTGGAAGATCACAGACTTAGGGCCCCATGCAATAGTCTGAACCTCTATGCATGCCACTGACAAGGTACATTTCACCACAGCATGATCATTTCACATCTTTGTCCAAAGGAAACAGCATACAAAATATTTCTATCATTTGATCTGGCAGCTGCAAATGTCTCATAAACCAAAAATTAAAGAAAGGTAAGTTCAAAAAAAAAAAAAGTCCATTAATAAAAAAATGGATCCAGATCGTGAATCCTGCATTAAAAAAAAAAAAAAAAAAAAAAAAAAAGTTTTAATGGAGAAATCTTGGAAGCAATCAGATCAGATTCCAATTAAGAATGTTACTATCTATTGATGGTTCCCAGGTATTTCATTGCCCTGGTCATGGAGATGGTACCTCTAGAGAAGCAAAACTTATTGATAAAAATTAACTTTACTCCAAGAGGCTACCCAAACATCCCTCTGATCATTTGCCCACAGCAAGCTCTGGGAAGGGAAGGCACAAATCGGACTAAAGACCCAAAGGCCACAATCAGTTTTTAAAAAATGACACTCCCATTTCTGAGCCCTACATATATATGCTAGAGTATGCCAATGACAAAACTACATGTGACATGTCCTGCAGACACCTCATCTACATTCATCTCAGTTTTTTGGCACTGGAGAACTACTCCAAAAAACAAAGCTATGTCTGCAAACGAGAGTCCAAATTAAATGTTGCAAATGAAAGAGCCAAGAGAAAACTTCCAGTTGTGCAAATAAACTTACCATGACAATGCATATTTTAATGACAACTGGGGCAGAAGGTCTGGCTATAACAGATGGACAGATTCCCAAGCTTCAGGGCATCTTCCACACATTCAAACTGTCAAAGGAGAGGAGAGAGGAGGATGCCAAGTCCTTCAGTGCTTTCTAACCAACAGAGAAAGGCAGGCTGAAAGGACAAAGCAGGCTGAAAGGACAAAGCTGGGAACAAAAAAGTAAATGTCCAGACAGACACACAGACACCACAAAGGGAAAGGGAGGAAGGGAATGGCTACTACAGCAGTGATCATTCAAACATCTACTGTTATGGCAAATTTAGATACAACCGTACTAGTAGTATGATCATATTGCTTACTGCTGCAGTAGCCCTAGCTTTACAGTAGATTACACTAGCTTACTACATTTGGGAACTGGAAGGAGAAGGGTGCAAGAGCCCCTGAAGGATGGGGGAAAAGTAAAGCTTGATCTACATCTAGAGGACAAACAGCTAGAGGACAAAATGAAGCGTAGCCAAGGCCCCGGTAGAATGGGACTTGACCCTGTCTAGAACAATTGTTGTTGTGAGCATAACAAAAGGCAACATCTTTAGACATCCAGAAACAGACTGATGTACTAATCAGTTGGGGGCATGTTTTTTGACGAATGGTATGGATGATGCATTTTTTTTTAGTTTAACGCAAGGCCATGACTTTAGCACCAGTCATTTGTTGCTGCAAGACCTTCACAAGAAATGAACTGATCCAAAGATCTGAAAGAAGATAGTACCAGATTTGTTTGAGGACATTCAAGGTATGAAGTGTCCTTTCACTTTCATTTTAAGAAAGCAGAAGATGGATAGCTTGGCGTAAAGTAAACTGATATCACTTTAGGCATAAAAAAAAAATAAAATTATTTCCCAAAGAAACCCGGTCTCTGCGGAAGACAAGATGGGGTAGACTCACTACAAGAACTTGTCACACCAATCAGTGAAATGGTTTTTCGTATTAAGAACCTCAAGTTAACCAGATTAGCTACTTCAATGTGCAATAGACAGCTCATTTTCCTTTTAAATTTATCTATCAGCACCAGTAGTATTACAAATTGCTGCTACGCAGGTAATAATAGAACTTGTAAAGCACTATAAACATAACAGATGCATTATCAATGTGGGTGGGGGAGGGGGACACAAGACTACTGCTACAGAGAGGACAGCATAATTAAAGCTAAAATCAGAGAACTTGGTTCTCTTTTGTCCATACCTTTTAGTTATGTACTTACCATAACTTTAGATGTTTGGGATCCATCTCGCCTACATTCTGTGCTGATGGGCTCGGAGCCGATCCTCGGCTCCGACTCGGCACGCTATGCTCTAGAGCAAAGCCTCTTATTGGCTGAGCTATTCTCTATCCCAGGATGCACCACCACTAATCCCCCAGATCTTGTTTGTCCGCATTCATGCACACACACATAACTTGTTTATATAACATTGCCAGATGTTTCAAGATGAAACAATAGAATTCGGACCGTCCGATCTCTTCTGATCTCCAAGGCAGGGGGAAGGAGGGTGGGTTATTAGAATGAAGATGGATCCCAAACATCTAAAGTTATGGTAAGTACATAACTAAAAGATGTTATGTGATCCTATCTCGCCTACATTCTGTACTGATAGGACAGCGTCCCTAGCACCTAAATCTTGGGTGGCTCACTGGAAAACACTCCTGAGCACTGTGGAACTAAATGAAGCTCGCCCCCGAGATGCCACATCCAATTTGTAGTGGGAAATGAAAGTGTGTGGGGAAGACCACGTAGCCGCAGCACAAATGTCACTAATGGCAAGCTTAGAATGGAATGCTATTGAAGTAGCCATAGCTCTTGTAGAGTGAGCTTTGACAGAGGTCGTAAGCTCTTTATTAGAAGAGGAATAAGCTTGACTAATACAGTCCCTGATCCATTTGGCAATAGTGACCTTTATGACGGTTTGCCCAATTTATTATCCGAAAAGGACACAAACAACTGATCTGTTTTCCTTGTTTGTTGGGTCCTGTCTAAATAAAAACGCAATTGCCTGTGAACATCCAATGTGTGGAAGATGTATTCCGCTTTGTTGGAGTACTTTGGAAAGAAAACTGGAAGTTCTAATGACTGTTGCAGGCGAAAACTGGAACAAACTTTAGGGACAAAGGATGGATTAGGCCTGAGGGATACTCTATCTTTGTGAAAAAACAGGTACGGGGGTTTTACAGAAAGAGCTTGAAGCTCTGAAACCCTTCTGGCAGAAGTAATCGCGACCAGAAAGGCAGTTTTCCAAGATAGAAATTTCAAATCACATGTTGCTGCCGGTTTGAAGGGGGAGGAGGTTAAGGCACGTAATACCACATCGAGATCCCACGGAGAGCAGGATGAGAAATCTGAGGTCGTATAAGCGCAGCACCTTTCATGAAGATTTTACACAATCTGTTGCTCATTAAAGGTGGGTTTATAGATTCATGAAAATTGGAAATAGCTGCCAATTGGACCTTGATGGTAGAGACTGAAGAACCTTGCTTGAATAGGGAAGTTAGAAATTTCAGGACTTCCGATACAGGAATAGTGATGGGATCCAGACCCCAGAGTTGAGCCCAAATAGCAAATCTCTTCCACTTGCTAGTATACAATTTCTTAGTGGCAGACTTGTGGGCCGATGATAAAATATGTATGACTTCCGGGTCTAAGGTATGATTCCTGACTATAGTCGGAAGAGGAGGAACCAAGCTGTTAACTTCAAAGTGTGAAGGGACTGGTGGAGTTGTCCCGACTGATGAATTAATAGGTCTGGGATCTGATCCAGGAACTATGGACCGTCCAGTGCATATTTCCGAAGATAGGGGAACCATACCTGACGAGGCCAGTGAGGGGCAACTAAGATCATTTTGCGCCCCAAGTGAGACGCCTTTTGGATCACTCTGGGAAGGAGGGGAACTGGAGGGAAGGCGTATAACAAGCCGGTGGGCCAAGGATGGGCTAATGCATCCATAGGACTCTCCCCCGGAGCTGGAGTGAGAGAGAAGGACTTTCTGCACTTCGCGTTCAGCGGGGTTGCGAAGAGGTCGCAACAAGGAGTTCCCCATCTGCTGAAGATCTGAGTTGTCACTGCATCGTTCAGAGACCACTCGTGAGGAGACAGGATAGTTCTGCTTAGTCTGTCTGCTATCACGTTGGATTTGCCAGGGATACCAGTTGCTACCAGAAAACGTCTGGTCGCCACTGCCCATTCCCAAATTCTCATGGCCTCTCTGCAAAGAGGGTAGGATCTGGTCCCTCCCTGCTTGTTCAGATACCAGACTACTGACATGTTGGAGTGAACGGCAATTACGCCCTGAGGGAGGTAATCGTGGAGGGCTTGTAGAGACAGAAGCACCGCCCTCATTTCTAAAATGTTGATATGAAGGAGACTCTTCTGAATGCCATTTGCCTTGGACTGACCTGCCCAGGGAATGACCCCCCCCCCCCAATCTGGGAGGCGTCCGTAGTCAAAGTGGCTATAGGAGGAGGTGGAACAAAGGGTCGTCCCTGATCCAGATTGGAGGGCACCAGCCACCAGCGAAGGTCCCGTTTGCAGGTTTCCGTGATCCGTATGAGGTGACGGAGAGGGAGATCCTCAAAGGACCACTGTGTCGAAAGGAGCCACTGGAGAATTCTCATATGCAATCTTGCTAGGGGGACTAGAAGAACAGTGGCCGACAGAGCCCAATAGCTGCAGGACCATCCTGGCTGGAGCTTTGGATCTGAGAAGCAAGGCTCGGACTTGAGCCTGTATAATTTGTATCCTTTCTGTAGGAAGATAAACCCGCATTTGGTTTGAGTCTATTTCTACTCCGATGAACCTTATGCGCTGAGATGGCAGCAACACAGACTTTGGCCAATTGAAGGTGATTCCAAGGGAAGTGCCTAGTGATATTGTGGCTTGTAGGTTCTGCAATAGTAGACGCCTGGAGGTGGCTGTTAGGAGCCAGTCATCCAGATACGGAAACACCTGGAATCCTAGACTCCTCAGGTGAGCAGTCACAACCGCCAAACATTTGGTAAACACCCTGGGGGCTGTGGCGAGACCAAAGGGCAGTGCGCAGAACTGAAAATGACCGTCTCCCAGGCTGAAGCGCAAATGTCTCCTGGACGCCTGATCTACCAGGATGTGGTAATAGGCGTCCTTGAGGTCTATGGAGCACATCCAAACACCTTTCTCCAGCAGTGGGAGAATGGATTGTAAGGTGACCATTCGGAACTTGGACTTTTTGACAACGATTTAGGATGCTGAGATCCAAAATGGGCCTCAAGTCCCCGGTCTTTTTTGGCACCAAAAAGAATCTTGAGTAAGTCCCTAATCTGATCTGGTCTGCGGGGACCGGTTGGATGACTCCTTTTTGAAGCAGCTTTGAGACTTCTAAGGATGCCATTTCCCATTGACTGGGTGGCGGGTCCGGGATTTTCTTGGACGGAGGTGGGGAGTGAGAAAAAGGGATGGCGTAACCTCCGGCGATGATTCGAAGCACCCATGAGTCCTGAGTGATACCTTCCCAGGCTTTTAGGTGCCTCGAAAAACGACCCCCGACTGGCTCCGGAGCTGCACAGTCGGGCAATCCTTCAGGGATTGTGGAAGGCTGAAGAGCCACGAAAGGACTCTCGGTCTCCAGTGTTGCGGGGCCCTCTGCCGCCTCTGGGACGGCGTCTTCCAGAAAAATTTCCCCCTCCTCTGCCTCTAGAAGGGGGATCGTCCTGCTGCGAGGGATAAGACTTCTGTGATTTACGGAACCACATTTTCCCTCCTCTTTTAGCCTTGGGATAAGGCCGAAAGGGAGTGGAAAATCGTGCCCCTATGGCAATCAAAGTCTTACCTTCTTGCTCGCAGCGGGTCAATGTGTCCTTTACCTTGGGTCCAAACAAAGAGGACCCATCAAAGGGAGCGTCGGCAAAGGAAGACTTATAGGCTTCCGCAAAATGACACCGGCGGAGCCAGGCTTGCCTCCGTAGAGCAACACCCGCACTGCCGCTTACCGCCCCTCGGCTGCATATGAAATGAGCCTCATGGACGAGTTTGATATCGATGACAACGTAGCCAACTGAGAGCCAACCGTCTGGGCCAGCTGCTCAGGTAGGTTACCCAAGAGGGTATCTGAAAGCTCCTTGATCAGATCCCTCTGAAACCTAGTAAAGTGCGTTAAATAGTTCAGGGACCTTAAGGTAAAGGCCGCTGAACTGAGGGTGCGCTTCCCGTACCGATCCATAATCCTAGACTCGGTATTAGGAGGATGGACGGACGTTGAAGCCTCTGCTACATCTTGTTGGGTAGCAGATGCCACCACCAAGGCATCTACAGCCACACCTTTGGTCAAAAACTCCTTCTCTGGGGGTGCTGATAAGAACTTATTTGGGCGAGCAGGCACCGGTTCCACAGAGTCTGGATGCTCCCACGCCCTTCTACAGATCAAATCTAGGAGCTCAAAGGGCGGAGACACCCAGGAGGCGGAGGGCTGAGCCCCGAAGGCCTTGAGGAACACCGACTCATCAGCAGAAGGGGGTTTGGAATGCCAGCCGCCTCATTGTTCGAGGGCTTCCAAGATGTCTGCAAAGGAGACATCATCCAAGGACGAGTTAGGGGACCCTTCTGCATCATCAAGATCGGTGTCCGACATGAGAGACTCATCGGGGGAGTCGACGTGCTTCCTCTTGCACGGTCTTTTCCTTGGGGGTTCCTCTAAAGAAGCTTCAGAGGGACCTCCAGGAGGGGGGGAACCCCCAGTGGGGGTGACCTCAGGCCCCAGGGCTCCGCTGTCTACGGACAGGGGGACTACCGAAGACCCAGTCTCTGTATGTAGGGAAGGTGCTGGTGAGACCGTGGAGGTAGCCAAAGAGGATTTGGCCAACGCACTCCTCATGGCCCTGAAGGCCGGACCGCCAGAATCCTGGGAAGGTCCAACCCCCTTGGCCATGACAGTAGACGGTACCCCCGCAGCCGACGCACCGAGAGGAAGGCTCGGAACCGAAAACATCGGTCCCGAAGCGTCCCCCCCGGGGCCGACAAGAGGAGGTCCGTGTACCGAACTCAGACTAGAGAGCCGGGGTTGGAGTAAGGGTCGGGGCCGACCCGAAAACCTCCATCGGCTCCACCAGCACCAACGGTGCCAAGGCTGTTGGAGGAGGAACCAGAACTACAGGGTAGGCCATCGGCTCCGAAGCCGAATGGGCTGGAGCCGAAACTAATTTCTGGAATACAGGAGACTGAAACAGTCTTAGGAGCACCCTGTCGATGTCCAAATCCGACATCTTGGAAGAACGGGAGGAAGCCGATCGGGTCTGAACCGACTTCTCCATCGGCTCCGAAGGACTGGGGGACCGGCTCCGAATAGACTCGACCAGTATCGGTGCCGAGGGAGATTCCAAAACAATTTCCCTCGGTGCCGAGGAGGGCTTCGGCGCCGAAGGGGAAGAGTCTGAGCCGGCAACCCTTATCAGCTCCAAAATCAGTGGAGCCGATGAAGGTGACCCGCCTCTCGAAGCCCCAGTCATCGGCTCCAAAACCAGAGGAGTCGAGACTGGAGGCATCGAGGCAGACCGTTCCGCCCTCGGCTCCAAAGTCCGTGGAGCCGATGGAGAAGCCTGCCTAGATTTCTTAGCAGTCGGTTCCGACGGGCTGGTCGGAGCCGACGCTTTCTTTTTCTTAGTTGGAGAGGAAGAGGAAGATAAGGCCTCCTCGAAGGAGGGTTTGATAAGCCCTTTCAAGATCAATTTATTCTTCCTCTCTTAGAGGACCCTAGAGGAAAAGGCATGACACATGCTGCAAGACTCCTGTAGGTGCTTGGCGCCTAAACAGTATACGCACGAGGAGTGATCATCGGTTATGGACATTTTATAATTGCACCTCGTGCACTTCTTGAATCCTGAGGGTCTATGTTCTTTGGACATAATGCCTGTAAACCACTCACTATAACAGTAGAAAAAAACACTATGTTAGTAAACAAAGATTTTAACAACAATAAAATCCTTTTTTTTTTTTTTTTTTTTTTTTAAAGAAAGGCCAAAGATAACAAGTACAACAAACACCAAAAAGGAGGGCCAAGAATCCTCTAACTTAAACAGGTACTTGACCTCCCTAAAAATAAGAAAGCTCGCTAAGGAATAGGGGAAGGCCAAAAAGGAGGGCCAAGAATCCTCTAACTTAAACAGGTACTTGACCTCCCTAAAAATAAGAAAGCTCGCTAAGGAATAGGGGAAGGCCCCTCTAACTTAAACGGAAACCTTTCCCTAATCAATCACACAAATTTTCCACAAATATTATCAAAAACACACAAACACAACGATAGCTGTTAAAACAGCTTTTGGGTAAGAAATAAAGAATTTCCTGACAGGAAAACTTTAAGAAAAAACAGCACTTAGCTCAGCCAAGTTTGAGACCACGTCCTAGCTTGTAAGCAGCAAACGAGATCTGGGGGATTAGTGGTGGTGCATCCTGGGATAGAGAATAGCTCAGCCAATAAGAGGCTTCGCTCTATAGCATAGCGTGCCGAGTCGGAGCAGAGGATCGGCTCAGAGCCCATCAGTACAGAATGTAGGCGAGATAGGATCACATAACATCTCTAATTTTCATTGTACGTCTCGCACAAATACCATTAACAGCAGCAGCACTCAATCTCTATTATTTGCACGCAGTAGCAAAACAAGAGACAGCCCTATTTCAGTAAAGCCACAGTTTGAAGAAAAGGTGGTTAAAAAAAAAAAAAAAAAAAAAAAAAACACACTCTTCCAATGTGCCTTAATTCCTTCCAACTACACAATGGCACCCCAACACCTGTATATTCAGATGAGTCTAGGTACGTTACCTCAACTACAGCCATCATGAAACTGACACCTGCTCTTCTAGTACAATAAATCATCATAACATTATAAAGTTCATAGGTAGGTACTAGGCTATCGGCCTTAGGGCCTATACAAGCCTAGCCAAAAAGGTAACCGGGCTTTTGCCACCCAAGAAAATTATTTTCATGTGCCCCAATCGAGCAGAGCCACAGAGGTGATCCCTGGGGTGTAATTCCTATTTCCCATCCAATCATGAAGATTTTGAGCTTTGTTTGATATAGATAGATAGTTTGTTCCACAGTATGGGAAGTCTCTGGGACAGGAATCTTATCCCTCCAGCATGTTCCGTTTACTGTGGTGACAAGGTTTAGGTCCCTAGAGCGTGTAGCTCCGAGGGATTGGAAACTCTTTAAGTGGAATATGTCCAACAGCTCTGGATTTGACATAAGCTTTGTATGTTAGGCAGAGATTGCCTCTGAGTAGGCGATATGCAACAGAGTAAAGCTGGATTTTTTTGAGACTGTCTGCGTAGGGCATCTGTTTAAGGCCGGTAATCCATTTCTGCGGCCTTTTCAGTTGTTGATGTCTTTTGAGGTACATACCAAATGGGGTGCTGTACTCTATAATGGGTCTAATGAGGGACAAGTAGAGGGGAACAATGACCTCTTTTTCCTGGATGAGAAACCTTTTGCGATGGTGTGCCACATAGAACGATTTCCTGACTACTGTGGCAATGTGATTATCAAAGAAGCGACTACTGTTCACCTGTGTCCCAAAGTCTCTTATCACACTTTCGGTGTTAAGAAGACTACCACCTATGTGGCAGCTGATGGGTACAGAGTTTTTACCAAAGGGGATGACAATGCACTTTTTGGTATTGAGCTTGAGGTCACAGCTTTGACACCAGGCATCTGTCTGAGGCCCTTTTGCAGGATGTCCACAGAGTTAGGAGTTTCAATTATGGCTCCTAGTTTGAAATCATCTGCAAACTTAAGTTAGCCAAAGACCTTCTGTGTTAGCCTGTACTTGAGAAAAGTAGATACCAAACAGGAGAGGACCCAGGACTGAACCCTGTGGTACTTCACCTGTCACTGGTCTGAAGTAGGATTCGGAGTCTGCTACTTTCACAGTGTGGGTTCTGTCAGTGAGCCAGTTGGCAACCCATCTTGTGGCATAGGGATTTATACCTAGTTTAGTGAGTTTACCTATAATTCCAGAGTGGGGGATGGTGTCAAAAGCCTTGGTGAGATCTAGATAGGCTGTGTGAACCACCTTACCCTCTTCTACTGCTTTGGTGACTGCTTAAATGAAGTCGGTCAGGTTCAGGAGACATGATCTGCCTTTTACAAACAAGAACTGGGTGGGGTCCAGAGTTTGGAGATTGACAGTGTCCGTTTACAAGTTCCATACCACCACCTTCCATATCCTTGCAGACCAGGCTCGTTAGGCTAATGGGGCGGTAGTTCCCGGGGTCCATGGTGGTTCCCCCTTCACGGAGTGGGAGAACTGTCGCTGAGCACCATTTAGTGGGCACAAAGCCTGAGGCGAGGCTATGATTGAATATGGTGCTTAGGTGGAGTGCTAGTTCATTCTGTAGTTCATTTAGAATGCAGCCTGAGACGTTGACAGGTCCTATGGATGCTGAGTTCTTGGCTTTGGAGAGTGTGGCTTTTACCTGTGCAGCTGTGATTATAGGAACTTTGCATTCTTCCGGTAAATAGATGGGCCCTTAAGGGGTGAGAGGGGGGTAAGTTAGCACCGAACCTGCCAAGATGTTTGCAATATCAGTTGGTTCTATATATTTAGTGCCACTGTACTATAACTCCGATCTGAGTGCTGCCATTGAGATTGTTATAGCTATAGAATGCTTTGTGGCAGTCTTGAGAATCGGTGGCGATTTTGTTTTCGTAACTAGCTTTGTAGGATTTTATGAGGGACCTCAGCTTCTTACAGAGGCTATACAGGGAGTTCCTCCAATCATGGGGATTTTACTCTTTTGCAACAGTTTCTTTCTTCGGTTATAGAGTTTGTTTATGGCAGGGGGCCACCAGATTGGCTTCCGTTTTTTGGAGGATAGCATCTTGGTTCTGTTATGGATAGCACGATCCATGCACTCATGTAAGTGCTTATAAAGTGCATTTGTGTAGGATTCAGTCGTCGTACCTCTATTGTCCATCTGCATGGGTGTCGTTAAGTTTGCCGCTTCAAGTTGGCTTTGGAGAAATTTTTTACGGTTGTTTCCCTAATGGGGGGTGGGAGCAGGATGTGGATGTCTAGGCTGATTAGCTTGTGGTCGGATCGGTAGAAAAAGATAAGACCGTCTCAATCAATATCTTTCAGCTGCTTCCTTTTATACCACTAACCAATATCTACTATCCACCAGGCAATGTATTCCATCAACCCACTTCTTTTTTTGGTGAAGATGGAAGCCAAGTTTGAACTTTGTACTCTTATTCCATTGTACACAGAACCACCCATCATTCCTCGAGATATTAGCCTTCTTACTGTCCCCCAGTGTCATGTGCACGTATTAACATTTGTTTTCCACCTATCAAGTCTATGATTTATCCCCAAACAACTATCCAATAGATTCTTTCCACCTTTTCAATTAAAAACCCTTATCTTTTAAAAAGCATAAAAATAAATGGCCAGGAAATCTATACAGGAAGAATGTACTCTCAATCTATACCCCTCACCTACAGATTTTGAAAACAGAACAAAAGGCCTTGAAAACTACATCCAGTTAAAAATCTGGACATCTATTAGCATAATATTTGAATATCAAATGGCACAGAGCACTTCCTGCTAAGGAGTAGAATGTTGGATACTACTCAAACATCTAAAAAAGGAAGATGGAAAATGTAAGCACCAAGTGTAAAGTCTGGAGACTTTATGAACTGTATGGCAACATTTTACAAGGCAATTTATTTTTGCTTCTGTAAAAAAGGAAATGTGTGTTCCCTTTCTTAAATTATTGATCATGTAATACAATTTTACATGTACTAAACAGCTTCAGAAATCCTATGTGAGCAGGGGGAATTCAAATAATCATGTTAAGGGGTAAAATAAGCCACATAATAGGGACATACCTTCAAAAATAGGTACATAATTTGCAGGGGTAAATCTGACCTGAAAAACAGGCATAATCTTCCAAAACAGGGACAACAGAGGATTGCCTTGGTCTTCACTGTCAAGAACACAATGCAATATCTTGCTAGCCTTGATTATAGATTTCTTATCTCTACCATTACTATCCAACCAGTCACTCCCTCACCTCATGGCTTGCCCCCCCACTCACTCACCTCATGCTTGCCCCCCCCCCTTTAATTATACAAAGTCATATGCCATCTGTATGTCAATCTCATATAGTTTCAATGGTTCACTCCTCGGTCCTTTGATGTCAACTTCTTATCCAAGTTGCTTCTCTTCAATGCTCTTTCGGTTACTGGAGATAAAAAAGTGGTCTCAAGATCAACCCGAGGGGGGAAAAAAAAAAATTCTAAGGTTGATCTTGAGACCACTTTTACACAAATAAGATGAAATGCTTTTTCAGAGGACAGGAAGAAATGGAAAAAGATGATCCGCTGTGGCGACCCCCAACGGGGAACAGCCGAAAGAAGATGATGATTATGATTCAATGCTTTTTCAGATAACTAAATTAAAAAAGAAAAAAAGAAATCAGAGTAACTTTGCTCCTAGTCAACATTAAAGTCCGTCTCACGATCTGCTGTGGGTGACAGTCAAAATAGATACTCACAGTACACATCATAAACGGTGTCAAATTCCAATGCAAGGCAGTTGTATGAAAATTAAGCTGGACTGACATGTCTGTTTTCCACAAACGGATAGGTGTTCTCATCTAGCATTGCATTGTCCAGGAATATGTCTAATGGTATATGGTTTATGGGTTTGCAGTTTTAGGTGATGTTTTACAACTGTACCCCCCAGCCATTTCGTGCAGGAATGGGCATGGCCAGATTAGCATGACTAATGGCTGTGATGCAGCAGACAAGTTATGCATGACTGACATGTCATGCAGATTTGCTTGTAATATTATGAACATTCATTGGCCAATTCTTCCAAAAAGTTGTGCGATCTCAGAGTTGGTTTTATTTATATACACGGGGGTGCACTGGTGCTTTGCCCCTGCAAAAGGCATAGGAAAAAATTAGTGTGCGAGAGCTAGAGTATCAGCTCGTCAGAAAACCATGCGTTTGCAGACGGTATGCATAGGATATCTGCACATTTTGTCAAAACAGATGAAAAAGCACAGGGGAAAAAAAAGTGTAAGCTAGAAAATCAAACTGTAGATTACACAAACTTTGTATGTGCTAAACTGTGCATTAAAATCCACAAAACTCCAAAATAAAAGTATTAGATGCCATAAACTGAACATTTGTAAAGTAATATGTACTTTTCCTTTCATATGTGGTACGTCACAGAACCAGAACTTGCTTAGTACGACACGAACACTAGCAGAAAAAAAAAAAACTAAAGATACACTAGTCAGTACAACCACCTATCTACTTAAATTTTCCCATTTGTATGGTTTACCGCATGCCAGAAATACTGTGCGAATTTCCATGCGGACTCAAGTCTAGAAAAAAATGGCCACGTGCTGACTGTTGGGCGGGCCTTGCTACTGTACATCACAGGGGGTGTGGGAATGTGTACTGTTGTAAAAACAATGCCCAGTTATATCTTTCCCCTTGTACAGCAGCAGCACCAAGGTCTCCCTCCCATCCTTAATACAACTTGCCACTGCAGAGTAATACTTAAACAGACCACTTTGCTCTAATGAATAGCGTCTTCTCAGCATAAGTATATCCCCACATATCCTCTGGCCAAAGTCTCTACTCATACTTTGGTGCTAAGAAATGGAATTATATTCCTCTGCAAATTAGATCTAAACTCTCCAAACACCTACTAAAAGACTACCTAATCCAGAGTTTATATAAACAATCCTATCTTGGTTTGCGATTGCAGTTGCCTGGTAGATGTTTTACTTGAATTTATATTTTAATTTTACCACTTTTTCATTGTCTGCAGGAAGGAAGGGACAGCTCGTAGACAGGATTTGTTTTACCTTTAACTTTCACTGTTCGTTAGAATCAGAAAGTTTTTGGACAGGCAAACTCTAGCCATCACAAGGGGCCCGGTCAGCTATAAATTCACGCAGACTACAGACAGGACAATCCAGAGTTAATCTAAATAATACTGTCTTCGTTCGTGATTTATTGATCTTTACTGTTAAGAGAGAGGTGTGACTGCAAGCAATAGTGAGCAGAAGCTACTGTGTTAATGATTTAAAGGAATTCCAGTTTCCATGCGACTTTCACAACTTGTATGGACAGAGCAACAACTTTACTGTATTCAAATTTAACACTTAGTTGCATAGTGTCTGATTTTTCTCAAGAGGTTATTTTAATTCTCTTTGAATGCTGTAGTAACTGACTAATAAAAAAAATTCTAAAATAATTTGCAGCTAAATATGGATTCCTTAAAATGAGTCTCCAATTAATCATTTGCTAAAGCACAAATATCTTGTGCAATGTAATAAATGCTGTGTTTATAAAGTAACACCAGATAACAGTGGTGATCTGAGTTCTTCATGTCAAAAGTTGGATGATTTGCTTACAATTACTAGTATATCTAGATTTATTGATAGATTGCACACGTGCAAATGGCACAGCTTGGAGAACTACTGCTACATACACTGATGACCAATAAGATAAATAATGTCTGGCAAAGAACAAAAGAGCACAGTCTGTAAAGATCACACAATCCCTAGGAACCAAGATAATGCCACTGACAACTTTGTTGAATACTTGTATCTAGTATTCCAATCTGGGTATACAGAGCTATAGAAAGAAATAAAAGAAAACAAATTCACAACAAACAGGAGAAAAAAAAAAAGAATCAGATAAACTACTGTAAAAGGGGGGGGGGGACTGACGTAGACAACACAGCTCAAGCTGTGATGTACAAAGCCAGCTGAATGAGAATGTATGCTTGCAAATGTAATAAGCAACGAAAATGGTGATGAAGATCATTCTTTTGTAAAAATGAATACAGCAAATTAGAAATTGAAAAAATATTCTTGTTAATTGGAGATTCAATTATTAGGAGGAACCAATACATTTGCAGAGAAAATAATGATCATCAAATAGTATTATGCTTGCCATCAGCACAAATACAGATGTGAGGCGGGCCTTAGAATACCTTAAAGTAAAGCAGTACAATCTGTTTTTATTTATTTTGGTACAAATTATCTCATCTGAAAAGACATTCAAGATGAGTGCAGGAGCTCACGCAGGCAATATGTCCACCGTGCGATCCAGGAACAGCCGGCAAGGGCATACACGACAGCTTCAGCACGAATCTTGCACGGACTAAGCCGTGGTATGCATATCACCTCATTTGCAGGAAAAATCCATGCAAATGAGGTGATTTTGCAATCCAGGAAGCTTGCAATAGTCCATGCAAGACTAGTGCAATCTGCAGAAATGTACTCTTGTTAGTAACAGAGTACATTTCTGCAAATTCCAAAACAGAGCTATGATAACTCTAAATAAAGGCTGCATACCATTGAGGAAGCATGCTACTGGTCAAGTATAAGGCCATTGGCATTGCAAACTAAAAAAAAAAAAAAAAAAATTTGTTTTTCGCCAATCTCAGCTGTTTAAGCATAGGGCAGTGGCGCGCAAACGGGATCGGGGGAAAATAAGAAAATAAACTTAAAATGAGCATTCCAAATAAAAGCAGTATTCCACCATGCAAGTCAATGGCAGGCATAAGACAACCTGGCCAGTGAGTAATGGTTGCTATGGGGGGAGGCTCAGTGTGGGACATGTAACTATGCATTAGCAGGCAATTGCTAAGGGGGGAGGCTCAGTGCGGGACATGTAACCATGCATTAGCAGGCAATCCTATGCAAATTAGGGGGGAGGATAGTGAATCCCAGATTTCCTCAGGGTGCAAGGCAGGTCCCAAGAGTGCAAGAGTATAAATAGCTGGATGCAAGACTAGGATATAGGTGACATCACGGAGGTGTGCGTCAGGCATACTGTAAGTGGATTGGAGCCCTGTGGCTTGGGATTGCGCTAAGCTAGAGGCATGTCCAAACTGCCTAGCACTCAAGTGTAAGCGGGTGTGTGCGTCATGCACTGCGTTTTACAGGAAGAAAAAAGGAAGTTAAACCAGGAAATAGCTCTGTGCACATTCCGTTTGCACGGCGCACACACGGGCTTAAAAAGAGTGAGGCAATGGGAAAGGAAAACAGTAGGAAAGTAATCAAGAATCACTAGCTTAGCTGGCAGGTGAAATGCATCAGAATCAGCCAATTACACAGACAGCAGACCAGCCCAGAACACCACTATAAAACTAAGCAAACACCTTCCCCTCTGGTATTTTCCACACTCTACACCACCAGTGTATACAAGCGCAGAAATTTTAACAAACAAACCTACAAAATGAGAAGGGCTGCAGCAGGCAACCTAAAACAACATGTGCAAGAGGCGGAGGGTGGCGAGGATGTGAATGCTGCCGAACAACCCACAGTGAGGAGGCGGAGAAGAGTGTAGGGACCCAGGGTAACCTACCAGGGGCTACATGAGCTGGAGACAGTGGAGCGCTATAGGGTGGACAGAGACCTCCTACAGCAAATTGTTGAGCTGTGCCGGCCACACCTGACACACTAAACTGGCCAAGGGGAACCCATCCCAGTGGATACCAAGGTATGTGTAGGCCTAAGTATACTAGGCACAGGTACCTCCCAAAGCACAACTGGGGATATCATGGGTATCTTACAGGCATCAGCATCCAGAGTATTCCACCACTTCCTGGATGCCATAGCAGCACATGCCAGTGAGCACGTGTATTTCCTCAACACACAAGGTGT
This sequence comes from Protopterus annectens, assembly GCF_019279795.1. NCBI lineage: Eukaryota > Metazoa > Chordata > Ceratodontiformes > Protopteridae > Protopterus > Protopterus annectens. The sequence continues at coordinate 201,383,596 of NC_056744.1, read as the reverse complement.
TGACCAGCAATATGCGTCTCTTCCACCAAATAGCCGAATACCCTGGGGTAGTGGGTGCTATACACTGCACGCACATACGAATCAAAAGCACCACCTGGTGAGCAAGGTAGGGCCTACATCAACCACAGGGGCATCCCCTCCATCAACTGCCAGGCTGTATGTGATGCCCAGGGCATTATAATGAGTGTGTGTGCTGGCTGACCTGGAAGCTATGATGATTCACACATCTGACGCAGCTGTACCACAGAGTTGCCAATGTGGACATCCCCTACAGTCACCTAGTATGGGATGCTGGGTACCCACTAGAGCAGTGGCTGATGACACCCATCAGAAATTAACACACACACACACACACACACACACACACACCTGAACAATGCCATAGTGAGGCACACTCACAGGCCAGACATACAATAGAGCGTGTGTTTGGGATGCTCAGGTCACTGTTCCGGTGTCTGGACACATCTGGTGAAGCCTTGCAGTATTCACCAGCTACATGTACCCAAACTGTTATGGTATATGCTATGCTACACAATACGATCCCACGGAAACAGCTGCAGCAGGAACAGTGCCACACAACCCCCCACCAATGTCAAGGTGTGTACAGGCACAGAGTGACTCGGAAGAGGAACAACCAGAGCCTGCCCCAGTAGGCAGAAGGAGGCGTGCCAGTATGACCTGGTCTTGGCAGAGGCAACTCATAGCATATGCACTGACACAGTAGGGACCCAGGGAATGACACCTCTCTGACTCACACAGACAGTAAAAGGGATACCAAACATGACACTACCTGTGCTCAACCATGTATAGGGAGTATACTATGTGCATCAGACATAGGCAGCCCCTCACAGCACCATACTCAAATCTGGCACAACTCAAGGTAGGTCAATCAACCTACCAGTTGCCAAATGGAGTAGAAGGTGTTGTTACCTGTAGCTATGGTAGGGATGTGAGCATGCAAGGGAACTGGGTGGGCGAATGTTATGGCAGCAGACACCCATAGTGGCACCATGACATCTGTAACACATACCGAGTCAGAATAGCAGCCAGTACTAGACAGGGTGACAAAACCCACTGCAGAAAATGGGCTGAGCAACATGCGTCTCCATAAGACCCACACATGCCAGTCAGGAAGGTGCACAAACCCAACAGTTTCAGCCAGCAGGACAGGTGTAGACAAACGCAAACAAATGCTGTACTATGGCCTCTGAAAGAGCCCTATGGGTAACCCCCTCCCCCAGGCCTATACAAACAGACTACAGCAGGCCAGGCAGTCGGATGCAAATTGTGAAGGCTAGGAAGTCAGAAACTAATATGTAGGTAATGAAAGCTAAATGCCTCTAGCCAGCACGATAGATAAAAGACTAAAGACTGAAATAGAGTACCTGACATATCAGTACAGTCCTAGCAAATGTGTACAAGTGTCAGGTGCGTCTCCCCCACACTCCTGTGTAGAAATGTAGAAACAGTCAGGTGTCCCCCACCCCTGCTACACAGAAATGCAGCAACAGTCAATGCCAAAATGACCAATTGATACCCAGCAGACACAGCATGCTACCTGTCGGTGTACAACACAAAGGTCAGCACCGCAGTACAAACTACCTGGACTTGATAAACATGCAGTACAGATGGCCATACTGGGCATGCTCACACACAAACACATGAAGGCCATATCTGTAAACACTAGTGGACCAGACATATCTGGCAGAAGCAGATCTTAGTGCAGACACGTCAGTATGCACCACTCCTGCCTCACACACAGTGGATAGGAATACAGACACATATGCAAGGACAACACAATATAAGCCAAAGGTAGACGAACATAGATGTGTGGAAGAGGGTGACTGTGACAAGGAGCCATCCGGGCCTGTCCCACCCAGCACGCAGCCAAAGGGCCCCAAACACGAGGTGCAGTCACTCACTGCAGATACTAGCCACTAGTATCAATCAACATGACAGACTATGTGGTGCATGTGCCAGCTGTGCAACATGATTGTACAAGGAAGTAGTCATCTAGTAGCTGTATACACGTACCTGTGACATATGACCCCGTGTGCGGCTGCATGTGGCATGTCAACCCCTACATGAATGGATTACGGCCCATGCGCACACCACCCTCCCCATAGCAGTAGTATGGCAAGCCTGCTGATGTCATCCAATGTGTAAATACACCTTTGGGAGAGCTGTAGCTCAGTAATCTCCATGGCGCGTCCCATAATACTGCTGCAGTGATAAACTAGTTAGGTAGTAGTTCTAACCCCAGATTTGGCAATTGTGTGAGAGTGTTTGGGTCAGTCTCTGTGGAGAGAGAAATGCTTCTTAGGCTACTCACACTCCGTACAATTCATATACTCAATTTTGGCAAGGCTGCTTATGTCACTCACCTAGAAATACATCTCTGGGGGAGATTATAGCCCAGTTATCTCCGTAGCGCGTCCTGTAACTGCATACTGCTGCAGTGTGATAATGTAGTTAGGTAGATGTTCAACCCCAGACTTGGCAACTGTGTGTGAGAATCTGTGTGTCCGTCTGTCTGAGTACAGAACAATGCTTCTTAGAGTAGTCACACTACTTAGAATTCATATACTCAACTTTGGCAAGGCTGCTGATGTCACTCACCTAGAAATACACCTCTGGTTAGATTGTAGCACAGTAAATCGCTGCAGCGCATCCTGTAACTGCGTACAGCTGGAGTGTGAATTAGAACTGTGGTAGAGTTCCATCTCCACCCATGGTAGCTCTGGATTTTGTGTGTTCCAATTTCTGTGTATGGAGGAATGCATTATAGGCTACTCACTCGCAGTACATTTTGAATGCCCTACTGTCAATCCTGCTGATGTCATTCATTGTGAAATATACCTTTGGGGAAGGATTTCTCTAGTAACCCCTGTGGTGCGTCCTATAAAAGCTCCATGCTGTAGTGTGACAGACCTCAGTCAGGGGTTCTATACCCACAGACGTCAGTTGTGGAGGTTGTGTGCGCGTCTCACTGTGTGAAGGGAGCAATGCAAATGCATTTTAGGCAAGTCACTCGCAGTACAGTTGAAATGGCCTTCTTTGGTAATCCTTCTGTCATTCAATGTGAAATACACCTTTGGGGAAGAAGTACTTCACTAATGTCTGTGGCGTGTAGTGCTGCAGTGTAATAAATGGTACTTGCGAAAATAGCATACTTCAAGTCAAAGGAGGTCATGCAACACTACAAAGTGTTATTGAAAGTCCTTATTGCTCAGTAAAAAAAAAAAAAAAAAAAAAAAAAAAAGCGTGGATTACCTTCAGGAAGACCAGCAAATTAAAAAATCCTCTTCCTGATTTGAGTGCATTATAGATGCATGGAAAAATTGTCATGGCTGATATGGCACAAGTCGATTTCTGAAGGTTGTAAACAGGATGCAAGAGCAAGTTTAACACAGTGGCCCTATATTGTGTGGGTCACATTTAACAAATGTGATTTATTGGTAAAGAAACGCATAGTAGAAGGGATGAAAGACCGCACGAAAAGTAACCATGCTGATTCATCAACTAGTACTGCTGTCAGTACATAACTGCATGCATTCCTTTTCAGACTTCATCTCCCTGAAGGACTGCACCCCAAGGAAAGTGTGTGCGGCTGTTACTTTGTCACACGCCCTTCCTTTACTGTTCTAGTTCAACATACCAACATTAAAAAAAGAGGTTCCTGCCATCTGACATATAGTCAGCCTTGCTTGAGGTACACAGTAAAAGGTGAAAGGAAAAAAATAATAGGAAGAATGCTGGCAGCTTTGCAAGTTGCTTGTGATGACAGGTAATTGCAGCAGTGCTACATCACATAGGATTACATTCTTTAACTGCCAAAAGAAACTCCCTGTGTATATGCACAGCTTAGTGTGCTCCTAATGGTTAAGCAATGTAATGAGACAGTAGAAAACACTTTTTGAGGAGCATTTCAGAGTCTTAAATGCCCTCAATTGCCTTGCAGTATGCCAATTTCGTGACCATAAAAAAATGGTTGCAATAATACACAAGTACCTAATAAACTAGTTAGGTAGGGGTTCAACTCCCAGGCATGACAGGGGTGGGTGTGTGTGTGTGTGTGTGTGTGTGTGTGTGTGTGTGTGTGTGTGTGTATATATATAAAACTCGTATCCTGTGTAGAGATGGTTGCGAGTGTGTGACACCTGTGGGCAATGTGGGGAGGGGGGGGTTGCTTATTTCTTTTATGGTGGCCCTGCTATACATCACAATGTCAACCATACAGGCATAACAGATGTAAATTAGCTGAGAAGCTGGGGTGCAAAGCCATACCCAGACATGTGACATCAAGGCCAGCCATGTGTTTGGCTGTGGGGGGGAGATGCCTATTCGTACAAGACGTATAGTGTGTGGCACCTCTCAACCCCATTAATGGTGCATGTGGACATGTGTATTTGTTAATCTGCCACTACTATCTACAGATGTATGGCCATATATACCTAAATAAATGTATATATTTGCTAATAGATGTGTGTGTGTGTATATATATATATATATATATATATATATATATATATATATATATATATATATACATACATACATACATACATATACACACACACACACACACACACACAATTATATATTACACACACAATGTCTGTATACACCTACATAGATATATATATGCATACACATATGTTAACGTGCTGTGTATATGTAGACACATGTCGATTTAGGCATATGCATGTATATATGTGCATATATGTATAGATTTAGGCATATGTATATAGTTTTAGAAATTATTATACATATAGATCTACACATCTAGATGTGTTGTACCTGTTAGGATATTAATATAGGTACACACATCTAGATGTTGGTATACATTCTTTGTACTGTTGCATGACTGGACTGGGTGATATGTTTCTAAAAACATCAAATCTCTTTGCATCTGTCATGGCTTTGTGGTAAAGTCTATGGTGTGCAAAGTCATAGGTTTGAGCCTTGCAAGAGCCGTTTATTTTGTTGCTGGGCAGAACACTGCCCTTTGGATACACAGTGATTAAGGCACTTTAAAGCAGCTGCAAGCAGGTTTGCGCAGAGGTAAGCAATGCCTACACAGGTTAAGCAATTCAGCAGCTAACCGAGTATAAGAAACTGTAACAAGACTTTAGCAGTGCTTCCATCCTCGCAAACCCATGTACAACTGCTTTAAAGTACCTTAAATCACTCTGTATCCATTGGCCCTTGTTCTGCCTAGCAACAAAATAAACAACCTCTGCTAGGCTCAAACCCAGGACCATGCACACCATAGCCAAAGTGATTTACCTCCAAGCCATCTCAAATATACATAACCCTGCTGTATTTACAAACATATTATCCAGCCCAGTTCAACAGTACAGAGAATGTATTCCAACATGTAGATGCGTGTGAGAAAATTTATATATATATATATATATATATATACACATATACATACACACATACACATACACACACACACACATATATATATATACACACACACACACACATATACACACACACACATATATATGTGAGCAGATATTTATATCTATATAGGTACATATGGTCATACATCTGTAGATACAGCGGAAACACAGCAGAAACATACATATCCACATGTACCATTAATGGGGTTGACAGGCACAAACATACGCCATGCATGAATAGGTATCCTCCCCCAAAGCCAAACATGTCTGCCCTGCAATACACTACCAACTGTTGCAGATCCCTTAACCAGGACCTTACACGACAAGGGCACAAGATGTTAACAGTACTCCATCCCACCTGTATGATGTATCAGTAACATATCATGCAGTATAGTCAGGCTCATGACGACTCCCATTTTGCAGTCATCTTTGTTAGGCAGAGTCCCGTACTGTTGACCTGTACTTCAGAGAAGTAGACACCAAACAACAGTGGCCCCAGGACTGAACTTGGAGGTACTCACTTGTTTGAGGATGGATTTGGAGTCAGTTACACCTACAGTTTGGGTTCCGTCAGTAAGCCATGTGGCAAACCATCGAGTGGCATAGGGATGTATGGCCGGATTGGTATGTTAATTTATGTTTCCAGACTGGGGGATGATGTTGAAGGGCTTGGCGAGGTCTACATAGGCTTTGTGGACTGACCCTCTTCAACAGCTATGCAGACTGAGTCAAAGCAGTAAATCAGTTTCAGGAGACAAAACTGGCCCTCCTTGAGCCCAATCTGTGTGGGGTCCAGTGTCTGAGGGTCGCCAAGGTCTGCATTCAAAACATGCCTGATAATGCATTCCATGGCCATGCAGATCAGGCCATGCAGATCAGGCTCGAATGACTGATGTGATGGTAGTTCCAGGAATCACAGGTGGATCCTCCCTTGTGGAGTGGGATAACTGCAGCTGTGCGCCACTCAATGGGCACCAGGCCTGATGCGAGGCCAAGACATGACAGACAAGTTGCCATTCCATTTTGTAGTTCATGTAGTACAGAGCCCAGGATGTCATCTGGTCCCATGGATGCTGTATTCTTAGTTGTGGGTAGTGTGTTTTCTGCCTGTGTGGCCGTGATTACTCGGCAATGGAAACCTTTTCATATTGACATGGGCCCTTCTGGGGGTGAATGTGGCACTAAATCTTCCAGAATATTGGCACATTCTGTGGGAGCAGTCCATGTAATGACATTCTGTGGCAGCTCGGAGCACTTCTGAGCATTGCCAGTTAGAATTCGGACATAACTATAGAATGCTGTGTGGTTGTCTGTGGAATCTGTGGTGATTTTAGTTACATAACCAGCTTTGGAAGATTCCATGAGGGATCTCAACGTCATACTGGGGCTGGTAAGGGAGTTATTTGCATCCTTGGATTTTCTAAACAGTGTCTACATTCTGTTGTATATTCTGTTAATGACCAGACTGGCTTGATTATTTAAGAGGTGAGCGTTGTGGTTCTATGTGGGATGTCAGAAATCATGCACAAGTGGCTGTGCTCATACAGTGCCTTAATGCAGGATTCATCAGTTGAACTATAAGCTCCTGTCTCCATGGGTGTGACATTGGCCTTGGAGAGGACAACTGTACATACATTCCTTTCACATGTTCAGTTTGATTAGCCTATGGTGGGATTACTTTGGTGGAACCACAGTCCCATGTACTGTTGTGATGGCTTAGTGGTTAGTTACTGTGACTAGAGTGTTCAGGGTCCTGGGTTCATGACCTGCAAAGGCAGGTTATTTTTGTTCTGGCCAGAACAGGGGTTAATGCATACAGACTAATTAGGGCAATTTAGGTTAGTAACACTCAATACAATGCTTACTTTGGCAATCCTGCTGATGTCAAATCACTGTAAAGTACACCTTTGGGGAAAGAGTACTCCAGCAATCTCTGTGGTGCGTGCTACAACAGCGTAATGCTGCAGTGTGATATAGAACTGGGGGTTCTATTCTCTCACATGGGAGCTGTGGATGCTTTTGTGTCCGTTTCTATGTCTTTGTAGAGAGCAATGCATGTTTGGCCAGTCACACTCACTACAATTCATTTGCTCTACTTTGGCAGTCCTGCTGATGTCACTCACTGTGAAATAAACCTTTGGGGAAAGTACTCCAGTAATCTCTGTGGTGTGTTCTATAATGGCATAATGCTGTAGTGTAATAACTAGTTAGGTAGGGGTTCTAATCCCAGACGTGACAGCTGTGTGCCGTAATGTATTGATGTTTGTCATTAGCTTCCTGTGTGGAAGGTGGTTGCGAGTGTGTAACAACTGGACTCAATGTAGTGTGTGTTTTTAAAAATTCTTATATGGTGCCCCTAGCAAAAATCACAATATCCACCGTGCAGGGATAACAGATGTGATAACAGTACATAGTTAGTCACGGATTCGATACCCTGGACGGGTAGGTGTGGGACACACACATGCTTACCTTTTACTCTCCCAACCCACCCTGACTTATCTTTGCCTCTTTCTTCCTCTCTCACTCCCTCTCTGGTGGATGTGGAGACTTACACCTGCTCTACTTAGGCAGCGGCATGTGTATTGTCAGTGATGCTCATGATCAGCCGATTGCCTCTGCACGGATTAAGCCCTCCTCTAGCTGACTGCATGTGAACAGCTGTGGTAACATTCCCATAGCCAACTGCTTGGAAACGCACACCAATATCTAGGAACAGCTGTGGTAACATTCCCATAACCAACTGCATGGAAACACACACCAATATCTAGGAACATCATGTTGGTGTTGGGCCTTTTCATTGACTGAGCAGGAACTAGATCCGTTTGGCAAACAGCATCACAGACAGATTGGGGACTTACCTCTCACAACATTACACTGTGGAAACAGGCCAACACAGGAGGGGGATGTGCCTGCCCTGACTATAGACTAAGTACTACTATACCGCAGTTGGGGGACTACTGGTTTAACAGGGTGTGTGTGTGTGGATATGGCTGTCGTACATGTTTTAATACTTGTCATGTCAGTGCTATGTTAATGAGGAATCCCCATCTGTAGGGTCATCTACAGACTGGGCAGTGCGTGGTGCCTTGTGTTCCCCACAGAACACTCCTCTCTCTCAACTCCAGAAGATAGTGTGAGGATTGCAGTCAGGAGAGTTACTGACGTCATATCCCTCACAGGACATATGTTGCGTCAAACCCTGTTAGGACAGGAAATGTATGAGGTCATCACAACAACATGTCAATATTGGGCCCGTGTTTGTGCCTCCAGCCACAACCCTGTCAACCTTTGTACATATGTCATGCAGTAGGGGGTGCATATGTTCTGTACGCCACATTCATTGACATCATATCTGATAAAGCCAGTGAGATAGACTGCTACACATGTTATGTATAGTAGGGGTTGTATTAGAGGACATAGCCTGGGCATTCTGTGGTTGTGTGTACAGTACTGAGGTATGTGCAAGTCTGGTAACTGTCAACATTGTGTGTGTGTAGTGCATATATGTACCTTGGCCTGTGTAGGGACTGTGGTAGAGGTCAATGTTTTTGTCAACATTGTGTGTGTGTAGTGCATATATGTACCTTGGCCTGTGTAGGGACTGTGGTAGAGGTCATTGTTTTTGGTCCTGTTCTATCTGATGTTAGGGTCACCCTATCAGCTTATGTTTGTAGGGGCGAACACACACATCCCAAACCACAGACAGCCATTGGACCACACTGTGTAGTGGCCCATTATATGTAGGATTGTTGTGCGAGTGGCTCATATGAGGAAGGTGTACATCAGACAGTCCATATACTGTAATAGTATGCTAGCTTACCATATGTGGCTGTGTTCCATTGGTTGTGCACTTTCACACAGGTGTCTGTTTACTCTGTGATGCGACATGCCTGTAGAGCCTGCTATCTATGCAGGTACATGTGTATTCCAACATAGGAGATGTAGCCCAGTGTTGAGTCAGTCTGCCTGTAGCCTGCACTTTGCTTTGTTACATGCCTAGCAGCTTACTGTACTTATCCAGTGAGATGTCATGTCCAGATACTTGCCAGATGCACTGCTGCCTGGCCACCATAAGTCATGTATGCAAAACAATGCAGTAGTGGACAGTATGCGGCCATGGCACCTCTGTATCAGTGGTTATTATGAGTCAGGACAGACAAGAGTGTATGAATGTATAACCTATGGGGGCAAATGTATACCAGTATGTACATGTTACATCAGTCTACATGGCTGTTAACATCCACACTGACACAGTCTAGGGGTATACACAGAAACCCTTCATGCAAGACATGTGGACCAGGCCTGTCAGACTGTCCACATGTACTGGCCATATCGCAGCTGTAGTCCACAGGGGCGTTACTGTGCTAGCAGTGGTACTGCACTATGATGACCTTAGAATGGTTTAAGTAGCTAATGGCGCACATGTTAACAGCAGATGTGGCCTTCCACACACACCATTACTGTGAAGACAATCCCTATTACAGTAGCAATAGTCTACAAATATACCTGTACTACATACGTGACATCCCCTTGCACTGACAGGTTGGGACTATTGGGGCTGAGGTAGGGTTCCACTCCATGTGCAGGACATATGGTGAACATGTGCATAAATAAGTAAACATATATCCATATAGATATGTACACATATACACATCTTGCTTACTGTAGGACAACAGTTTTACACATATGTGCCTGTGTTCCAGCCTCTATCCTCCACCTATATACCAGGCTTTGCACACATGACATGCTGTCATTCCTGCCATCACTCCACTGCTGTTGTGTCCCCCACACATACTGGGGGGCTGGGGCCATATATGTGTGGGTTTCAACTACACAATGCAGGTGTACCCTAATGCACTCCAGAGGCCAGTGTATGCAACAGTGGTATATGGCCCGGTATTAGTGAGTGTAGGGGGGGTGCACCATGACTAACCTAGGCTGTTACAACATGTATGGGTATTTGGGATAAGCTGCCTTAAGGTATCTGGATGCACTTTACCATACAATCCACCTTGGGTAAATGAAGGCCTACTACCTCCTGCCATACGGGATGTTCTGCTTGTCAGTGTGATTGTGGTGGTGTCAGGTATGCCTTTGTTATGTAACAGATACATCCCATTGTGTCAACTGGGGTCTTTACCCCCTAGGGATTGCGTACAGAGTATAGATACAGGCTGCTGACCTATACATCTGCATTACGTACTGATTGTCTGTCATTACTAATGTACTACTTGAAGGCCTCTGCCTGGTCAGCAACATGTCAACCTTTTCAGACTACTATCTTAGTATAACAGTTTTACAGTTGCATTACACTGTTCATATGGATATCAGTGTTTAAACATCTATATGATATGGCATATTCAACTGTCATAGTACACAGATAAAGCTTTCACATTTCATTTATGCACACCTGTGTGTGGCGTTATACCCTTTTATATCTCTGTGGGTATATGTTGCAGGCTATGGATGTCATTCCTATGGGTGGCTCATACAGTTTCCAGTTGGTAAGGTGGTGACTGTAGGAATACTGGCTGTTTCATATTGTGTGCACATACTACATATGTATATTACTGTACAAATCTGTGTGTAGAATATATATATATACATACATACATATATATATATATATATATATATATATATATATATATATATATATATATATATATATATATATACATATATATATATATACATATATATACATACATACACACACACACACACGTATCTATATGTGTGTATATATATATATATATATATATATATATATATATATATATATATATATATATATATATTTATTAATTATATACACATATATATACATACATACATACATACATACACACACACACACACACATACCCACATACCCGTTTAGACATTAATATATTTACTCACACATACATCTACATGTTGGAATACATTCTCTGTACTGTTGAATGACGGGGCTGGATGATAAGTTTGTGAATACATCAAGGACATGTACATCAGAGATGGCTTAGTGGTAAATCACAGGGTGCAGGGTCCTGGGTTTGATCCTAGCAGAGACTGCTTATTTTGTTGCTAGGCAGAACAAGGGCTGTATGATAGTGTGATTAAGGCACTTTTGAACAGTTGTAAGTGGGTTTGCGCGATGGGTAAGCACTAAATTACGGTTACAGTTTCTCATACTCAAGTTAGCTCCCGACCTGCTTAACCCATGTAGGCATTGCTTACACCCATGCAAACAGGCTTAACCCCGCCTACTGCTGCTTAAAAGTGCTTACTCCCGCTTACCCTGTGGCAATTCCTTTAAAAAGAAAATGGGATCGATAGGAAAGTGGTGAAGAAAGGGGCACGAAGAGGGAAAGACTGTAGGGAAAATAGCTAGGGATGTGCAGGAAGGGTGTAGGGAAGGTCCGTAGCTGCCCATTTCTTCTACAGCAACAGCTGTGCATATACACTACATTTGGAGGTGGATTCGGACACTCGAACCCCTGGGAGAGGGGTGAGGAAAATAATTTGTTGTGATGCCAATTAGACTGGATTACATGTGTCCAGTGGACACGTGCGAAATGGACAGCTATGTATGGGGTGTGATTCTTTTGTGGGAACAGGATTGCCCTTTTTTTATTTTTTCAGGTGGGAGTGGGATGTCGGGGAGGGGCAATAGGTATATTTGGGGGGGTAGGTTGTGTAGGTTAACAGACAAGACACATACAAGGCTGGTATATGACACATGGGGAGTAAACACCTTGGATGGGGAGGGGTGTTTGGAAGTCACAAGCCCATGAGCCCCCAACTGGAAACAGTGGAACTGAGGTCCCCACCCATGGGGGGTCACCACTGCACCTTCAAGGCCCCAAAGGTGGCTGTGCAGGAGGGGCAGGGTCACCCTCTAATAGCGGCACTCCCCCTCAAGCTGGTGTAGCTGGTCTCGATACTCCAGAGCGAGCTCCCTACGCACCACGGCCCGGACCTGTTGACGGGTGACAAGTTCCCCTCCGTGCAAGCCCCATCCCCTGCAGCAGTTCCACCTGAAGGTGGCGCAGGAGGTGGTCCCAGGCTGGGCGCCAGATGTGCTGGTGGCATGGCCATCTGAGGTGGGACAGGTGGATCCGCTGGGAACAGCCTTCCCATACGAGCTGTGTTGTCGCAGGTTTAGGGTTAGTAACAGTCAACAGCATTCAGGATTAGTTATTAACAGCATGAATAGGTATTCCCATTAACCCAAAACACCAGATTTAACGCAGCTGCAAAGCAAGCAGAACACATGCATATATGGAACAACAGTGGCCATTACAGGAGCATGTAGGTTTCATTGATGGCAACAGGCCACCAATATGGGTGTATTTTAACTTGGCACATGCATAGAAAACAAATGTGAATATTTATAAACCATTAGGACATATGTCCACAACAAAAAGTGTACACATACCAGTTGAGGAGTGTCATTGGGTTATTTTGCACATATGGTAGGGGTGAGAGTTCAACAACTAATATATCCTTGTAGTTTTCACAACATTCTTAGTCACTGCAGTGATCCTTCCCTTACATGTACTATTACACTACCTAACGGCCTTATATTGTACACTGCTATGTTTATAGATTATATACGTGACCTGTGTCTTACATACAGGCGTGACATATGTTGAGAATTGCTGCCATACACGTTGGTTGAGGTGCCAGAATGACAGGTTGTTGTTATATACATTCTTGACCATCAGTTGTGTGTCACCGACAGCTGCCTACATTTCTTGGATCATCACACTGAATTTTCAAGGGAACAGGGTACCAGGCTGGTTGGTGATATGGGCCATTTATCTGGACATGCTGGACAGATTGAAACAGTTGTGGGGTATGAATATGCATGCAACTTTCAATTTGACCATTCTAGCAAATTCTGTACAGTTGTTGGGTGTAATTATGCATACAGCTTTCTATCTGAACATTGTAACAAATCTGTACAGTTGTGAGGTAGGATTATGCATGCAACTTAGTAGCACTCCCAGGATTCAAACTCCTGCTGTGTGTGACATAGCCAACATCACCGTGCTATCAGAGAATTAATGTAAAGCTTTTGACTATTTAAAGTCTCCCTAACTTGTACATTATGACTGACATCTTGGCACTTCCAACATTGTTATGCAGGACTTCATACACATTTTATCTGCATACCACGGTGTGGATGACACTGCTCAAGATACAACAGTACTATTTATAGTATGGATCAGTTCGCCAACATATGAGAGAAGAGTAACCAGAAGCACTCCAGGGGTTATACCTTTATTTGCAGACTATTACACATTTAATTTCCACTGGTACAACACTTTCTAAGGCCCTTATACTTATTTGTTATGACAGTACATGCAGACAGATTGCTAACCTGCCTTGCGACACAGCCTTTGCAGCCTAGCATCATGGACTTGATGGTTCGCAGCCCACTCATCTGCGGCTGTCAAGAGAAATGCAGTGATATTTAGCCATACCTATCCATAGTATACACAAGCTAGGCAATTATTTACGACTTAGCATAATGAGTACTTCCTCAGTAATGGGAAACTGGGCATCTGCAGAGACTCCTGGATCCACTGTTCCAGTACATCTCCCCCTCTGCCGCTTCAGGTCAGCATGGTGGTGCCTGACTTGCTCACCAGTCTGGGGGATACCTGTGGCACTGGTGAGATCATGGGCAAAACTGTCCCAGGCCTCTGTTTTATACTGTGAGCCCTAGTACTGGCCCTGCAGTAGTCTCTGCTCATGGTGTTTTACCAGGAGCCATACCATGATTTTTGACTCCTGGATGAACAAGCGCTGCGCTCTAGAGTGCCTTCACCACACCAGCCATTCTGCCTGCAGTAGGAAGCTACAACCAGTTATGAGAAGTACTCCCGTCTGTGGGGTTTAAATACTGCCAATTTCCAGCACTTTCCTGTGATTGACCAGTTTTGAAAAGGCTAAGCTATGGGCAAACCTGTTTACATAAGGTTGGCACAGCTTAAAATGGTATACCACTAGGCAGATTGAATTGGCTCCCCTACACATTGCTTACAAACTTGAGCTGTGCTCCTGTTAGCATTGCTTAATAGTTAATTATTGCTTAATAGTTAATTAGCACTATATTTGCCATTTGGCAAGGATTTATTCTTCATTACAAGTTACATACGTGTCTGGTATTCGTGATTCATACATACACTGTATGGGGACCTGGAGACTTCTACACTTTACTACAATAACACCTCAAATCTATGCTTACTGCTGTACCCCAGTTCACATATTTATGTTACGTAGCAAGTTATACCACTTCACACTGTACACAGATTCAGTTCACATGTTTCACGTTTGGTTTGAGTTTCCTGTGGTAAGGATTAGTTTTCAGATACCTCATCGATATCTATTGCTAGGATGGCTTAGTGGTCAACTACTATGACTATATATAGTGTACAGGGTCCTGAGTTTGAGCCTTGCAGAGGCAGTTTATTTTGTTGCTGGGCAGAACATAGGCCATTGGACACAGAGTGATTAAGGCACTTTAAAGCAGGTGTAAGCGGTTCTGCAAGACAGTAAGCACTGCTAACATCTGGTTACAGTTTCTTACACTCAAATTAGCTACTACTTTGCCTAATCTGTGCAGGCAATGCTTACCCCCGCGCAAATGCACTTAAACACGCTTACTACTGCTTAAAACTGCTTACTAGTGCCTTATTCATTATGACACTGACACTTCACATGTGCATTTACTGCAGTACTCCAGATCACATTTAAATGTTACTATGTGTACCCATGAACTACCACATAGGTGGTAGTCTGCTTAACACCAAAAGTGTGATAAGAGACCTTGGGACACAGGTGGACCTCTCCTTTGAAAATCACATCACAACAGTAGTCAAGAGATCCTTCTACGTGGCACATCTCATCACAAAATGTTTCTCATCCAGGAAAGTCATTGTTCCCCTCTACTCGTACTCCATAATGGGTATGAGTGACAACGCCTCTTTTGATATATACCTCAAGACATAAACAACTGGAAAGGCCACAGAAATACCTCACAAAGAGGATTACCGGCCTCAAACAGATGCCCTATGCAGACAGTCTCAAAAAACTAAAAACTCCAGCTTCACTCTGTGGCATATCCCCTACTCAGAGGTGATCTCTGCCTAACATACAAAGCTATGTCAAACCCAGAGGTGTTGGACATGCTCCATGTAAAGAAATCCCAGTCCCTCAGAGCTACATGCACTAGGGGCCTAAACCTTGTCACCACAATAAACAGAATATGCTGGAGGGATAGATTGCTATCTCAGAGACTTCCCATACTCTGGAACAAACTACCTATCTATTCTGGAACAAACTACCTATCTATATCAAACAAAGCTCCTCATTAGCACTCAAGAAAAATCTTTATGATTGGATGGGAGATAGGAAATTCACCCTGGGGATGACTTCTGTGGCTATGCTTGACAGGGGCACAGGAAAATAATTTTCTTGGGTGGCAAAAGCCAGGGTACCATTTGGCTAGGCTTATATAGGCCCTAGGGCCAATAGCCTAGTACCTACCTATGTAGGTTGTACGACAAAAAGAAGTAAAAAATATGTTCATATACAGATTTCACATGGAAAATTTGCATATATATTCCTTGTTATCCTCTCCAGCCTTTTCAGCTGCTTTAACCGTAGCTAAGCGATGGGAGGTTTTAAAAAAATAAATAAAAAGGGTCTCTTCATTTTATTTAAATGTACTGTTGAACACATGGGGACTGTTAGTGGGATATGCAGACACCTATGAGCAGTCTCGCTCAATTATTTACACATTCTTCTGTTCTACCTTTGCAGGCGCGTGTTTATTCTGTGAGCTCTGCTTTCACATGCCCCCTGCACTCATCCCGGCTCCGTGTAGCATTAGGAGTTCAGGTAGCATGCCTTCATTAATATGCATGGCGCACTGCCGTCCTCCTCTTAAACTGCCACTTCCATGTAGGACTAGATTAGTCCTGCACGGAAGATTAGTAAATCCGGGGGACTGACTGTTAGTAGAGAACTTATTATAGTTTGTACAGGCATTAGGATGTATTCTTCAGAAACCGCACATGGAAAAGGGAGTTTGGTCACATTTTCGGTAAATACCTACATGAAAAAAAAAAAAAAAGTCTCTCATTCTAAAAGGTGGAAGTGTGTAGAGCATCAGAGCCTCATTTTGGACACACTTATTCAGACAGGTTGGCATGCACTTATCAAGATCAGGGAATACAAATATCAAAACTCAAAAACACATAACATCACTGGAGCAAGCAGTTCTATGGCCAAATGTTTTACTAGTGCTTCTAGTACCTTGGCTTACATTTTGTGTCTTTTGGATTTTCCCGGTTAGGGGTCGCCACAGCGGAACTCCGGTCCGCTAATGATTGATAGTGGATTTTTACGTAACGGGTTACCAGCCCTGATGCACAACCTTCAACGAAGGCACGCCCCATTCACGTATGCCTCCACACAGAAGACGCTCTAGCTGAGAATCGAACGGGACAAGGTCTTGCTATGAGATGACACTACTGCAGCATCACCACCACCTTCAAGAATAACTTTTTCACACATTACA
Organism: Protopterus annectens; assembly: GCF_019279795.1. Lineage (NCBI taxonomy): Eukaryota > Metazoa > Chordata > Ceratodontiformes > Protopteridae > Protopterus > Protopterus annectens. The sequence continues at coordinate 201,366,604 of NC_056744.1, read as the reverse complement.
GCTCACTTTATTCAAGTGAGTTTCATTAATTACCCAATCATTAACAAGTAATTGAATAAACAATCAACTATATTTAAAGGTCCATACAAGTGAACAATGTTCATCTACACAAAAGTAAGTCCCCTTGGTTACATGGTCCAATAAAAATTTCAAGTAAATGTGCTTCTCAACTCCTACAACATATGGATAAAATCTTCTCCCTAATGTGGTTTAGCTAATACACTGTAAAAAGAATTTTTGCAGCAGATATTTTCGAATATTTGACAAACACAAAAACGGTTTTTGCCAGATTGAAAATTTAAATGTTATTTTTGTTTATTTAAATGTTATTTTCATTTATTTAAATTTGTTGACCGGGAGTGTCCAACTGGACATAGGTCCATTTTCAGCGGAGACCCGGGGAGAAAAGCTCCACAGTTAAAATAAACAGACAGAAGTTACATTGGATTACATAGTGATTAACAATTTAACATAGCAAATACTTACAACATATTTACAGATGAAGAACATAGTACATCAGTAGACAACTAGAATCTTTATCTGTGAAGCACGTAACAGACATTAACAAATGTTACAATGAGAAGTTCCCTAGACAACTAGAATCTTTATCTGTGAAGCACGTAACAGACATTAACAAATGTTACAATGAGAAGTTCCTGCTGTACAAGTACTAGGCTTAGGAGCATCTGAGCTTGCTATAATCAAGGTAGTTAGTGGAGTAGAAAGAAAGGTAGTGGTTGGATGGGGTGGATGATATTAGAGTGGGAGTTGCAAGGGCATAGCCAGTATGCTTTTAGGTGCACTTTAGTAAAGTTTTGAAGTGGGTGCATGATGGTACGGAGGTAATTGTGGGTGGGAGTGAGTTCCATAATTTGGCTATGGTGCAAGAGAATTGTGCTTCACCAGAGTTATTGGCTTTAGTGTTTTGTTGCTGGATCTTAGTGGTCTGGTGGGGAGATAGGGTTGGAGTAGATTCTGAAGGGATGGGACATTTAGTGGATGGTTTACTAGTTTGTGTGCGAGTGAGAGTTGATACAACTGAAGGATGTGAGGGAGTTCAAGCCAGCCCAGTTCAGCAAGTGAGACACAGTGGTGACTACGGTAGGATGCCCCTGTGGCGAATTTGGTGGTTTTGTTGTAGCAGGTCTCTAGCTTGTTTAGATCACATTGCTTTAGGTTGGTATATATTGGAGAGGCATAAAGTAGGGTGGAGATAAGGCGGGAATTTGCTATTGAAATCTTTGCTGCCTTGGTGAGAAATTGCTTATTTCTGTATAACGCTCCTAGTTTTTTGTGGACTTTATGGTCATGGATATGTGAATGTCAAATTTTAGTTTATTGTCCATTTCCACTCCTAGCAATTTGGTGTGTTCAGTTGGGTATATAGTGGTGGTGTCTTTTGCTGTGATGTTAAAGTGAGTTGTTTTGAGTATGTTTGGTGGGTTGGAAGATGAGTAGTTTAGTTTTGTTTGGGTTGAGTATTAATTGGGCATCGGATAACCATGTTTTAAAAGAGGAAAAGGCTTCCTGTGTGACATTTTGCAGTTTTGGTAGGGACTGGGCTAAGCAGATGATGGTTGAGTCATCTGCGTATTGTATGAGTGTGCCATGTTTGGTGGCAGAGGCTAGATTATTGGTGTAAACAGAGAAGAGTAGGGGTCCAAGGATGGATCCTTGGGGAACCCCTATGGAGACAGGTAGTTGGGGAGATATGTCATTCTGCCATACAACGGATTGTTGGCAGTCAGACAGGTAACTCTGAAACCAGTTGGTGACTGATTGAGAGAAGGATAGGTTATTCAGGACAGAGATAAGCTGTTTGTGTGGGACCATGTCAAATGCTTTAGATAGGTTTAGGAAAGTAGCAGAGGAGAGATAGCCATTGTTTTTATGCTGAAGGATAGTGTTAGTAAAGGAGAGCAAGGCAGTGGTGGTGCTATGGTTTGGTCGGAAACCATGCTGAGTACTGGAAAGGAGGTTGTTAGTAAGGAGGTAGTCCAAGACCTGAAGAGTGTATGCATCTTTCTAGTATTTTGGAGAGTGGAGAGAGAATAGCTATGGGGCGGTAATTGGTTAGTTCTGTGGAGGGTCCACCTTTGGAGGGGAATTATATGCGATACTTTCCACAGTGTAGGAATGTAACTTTCTGACAGAGATCGGTTAATCAAGATGGATACTGGGTAGGCCAGAGCATCAGCTGCTATTTGTAGGTATTCACTTGGGAGGTTGTCTGCTGCTAATTTGGTGGGTTGAAGTTTAGTTTTTTTATGTTGGAGGTAGGTACAGGAGAAAAAGAGAAGGCAGTGGGGAGATTACTAGTTGAAGGTGTGGGTTGGAGGGGAAGGGGGTTGTGTTGTTTAGCTAGTGATAGTATGGTTTGGGTGAAGTGTGTGTTGAATGAGGTAGCAATATTTTCTGAGGCGTAAGGGACGTTAGGAGGAGGGGTACTGACTTTACCTGGGTGGAGGATGGAGTTTATGGAGGACCAGAATTGTTTGGGGCTGTGTTGTGAGGAGTCTAGGGCAGACTGGTAGTATTGGAATTTGTCCTGTTTTATTAGCGTTTTGACTCTATTGCGTAGTTCTAGGAATTTGTCTAGTCGAAGGGGTTTTGGGCCAGTGCTCCCAGGCTTTATCCCTGTTTTTCATTTCTGACTTAGTGGTTTTCTGTAGCCATGGGGAGGGTTGTGCTTTGGTTCTGGAAAAGCTTATGAGGGCATGGTAATTAAGGATGTTCAGGAAGGTAGTATTAAAAAAATTCAACTGTGTCATCTAGACTGAAGTACTTTAGAGGATGCCAGTTACATTCTTTGAGGGATGAGATGAGTGTGAGTGGGTTAAAGTTGGATTTTTACGTATTTGACAGTAGATGACAGGTTTAGCTTGGTATAGGTATTTTTTGAGTAGGAATGTTGAGGAGTGATCACTGAGGCTATCTGATAAGCAGGCTGTCATATATGACTGTTTGTGAAATATCAGGTTGTTATTGTTTGCGAAATATTAGGTTGGGGTGTTATTATTGGGATTAAATATGGTTATAAGGTCTATGATTATTACATGTTCAACACCATCAATACTATAGACTGTGCAACTGTGACAATAAAAGACAATCTTAGGACAATTGTTGGAGTGAATAAACCATGAAGTCAAGTGCTGTTGACCTAGCGGAACTCACACATTTCTTGCATGAAAACACAGGAGGGAAGAACAGTGGCTGGGGGGCTTATTTTTTCCAGAAACAGACTGGAATAATATTGATTAGTAAGGAGATTGGTACTTGCTTATTATCGCAACCACATTTTTGTGACCATAACTGTTGCTTCTGATACTGAAATGTGACCATCTCCTTTTTTTTAAAACATTACCAATGTGTTAGGATCTTTTATACAGGATTATGAATATAAAATTAGAAAAAATACTGACGCTGTCGATGCATGTTGCACTTACCGGCGGCAATTAATGTCAAAGAAAATCACACCATGTCACATTTTATCATAAGTGCAGGCTGTGATTTCTGGCACTGGCATGTTTGGTGAAAACCACGTAGTACTTCATGGATTACTGTTGCAACGATCTTAATCGCTGTCACTGTCTCTGTGGTGGGAATTGCTCAGCCAGAAGCACACCAGAGTTTTCTTTTTTTAATTTTTGGGAATGTTACATTTCACTCTACATGTCTGTTAAAGCAAAACACAGTGTGTTGTACCAGTTACACTACAATAATGACAACTTTGACAGCCAAATGAGAGTGTAAACCGTTACTTGACCTTCATTTGCTGGCAGGAAGAAAGGAACGTTCATCGAGCGGAGTTGCAATAACTGACATGCTCTCAGTACACCGCCTAATTAAACAGCGACGTAGGGGTTTTGGACATTATTTCTATAACCCCTACTGTACACACACACACACCTTTGTAAAACCATTACGGGACATATTTCAGGATCGGGGAACCAGCCGCCAGTGACAAATATGGTTGCAATAATACGCAAATACCAGATTATTCATGATGTATGTTCAGGAACAACTGCTTCAGGTTGTACAAAAATACACTAGACATCATTTGAGCAAAAATTACTGTTACATCATGTCAAGTTCTACCATCGTTGATGTGCAGTGACCATGGGGTTGTAAAGGTGAATTTACTGTTCGATAATTCTGCCAAACTGAATCATCTGTGCCTTGGTTTAGATTTAACAGATTATATAGAAGCAAAACAGTCCCCATGTACAACTAATGGAAATAATGCATTCAGTGGAAAAACTGCAGGAGGACAGTTTTGAAAGAGAAATTGATTGAATGCAAAACAGAAGACAGACTGAACTACAACTTTGCAAAATGAAATAAACAGGCTGGACAAACAAGTACAGTGTGAGACAAGATTAAGAAAAATCTGAATAATAATAATAGGAAATAATTTTAAATCAATACACAAGATATGGAAGGAGTAAAGCCATGCAAATAAATTGTGTAAATTCTAAAATGTATTCTCAGACAACAGATAAATATACAAAATCGGATGCAAAACAGTTTGGCTTCACAAAAGGGACAAGAAGTTGTACTAGTGACATCCAAGCAACCTCAGACACCAGAGATCAAACTGGATTATATTAAAATTGGACTATGCCAAGTGGATCTAAACAAAGCACAAAGTGGAGATGGAATTAGTAATAATGACCAGAGAACACATAGTATAGTACTATTATATTGGTTATGTACTAGGCAGATAAATATGGGGAGATTCAAGACTAGAAACATGAACTTTTTAAGCCTGTCTTTAAGGGAAAAGGAAGTAAGACAAACCAAGTCATACAGACCCTTAAGTCTACTTAGACAAGTTATAGTCAGAATTGGAATAGCTGGGACTTGAAACCATATATCAGCATGCATGCGTAGTGTTCAACAATACAACTGCTATGAATGAAAAATTGTGTCATGATGCAATTTATATACATTTAACTTCAGAATTTAGCAGGGTCATATACAAAAGATGCAATTTATATACATTTAACTTCAGAATTTAGCAGGGTCATATACAAAACACTAATAACTAAATTAGAACTAGGCATTGATGAACTCTTTATAAGATGGACAGCTGCATGGCTTACAAATAGGACATGGCAAGTATCATACAGAAATTGGACAGATGAAATTCTTGGTTACAGTCAGGGTGTCTCACAGGGCTCTGTCCTAGACCCATACTTGTTTAGACCTCATCTTTCAAAACTTTTTCATACAAGGTGTTCTACAGTCTGTATGCAGATGACTTGAAATTGGGTAAACTGTACTTGACCAAATTGACCATTTGGGGACAGCAGAATGATATGCTGATTAATACATGAATAACTAATCATATGAGATTTGGGAAAAACTGAAAGGTGAATATTTAATACAGAACACAATGATTCAAACTGTAGATTCATTTAGGGATCAGAGTATACTCAGCTTTTAGTTTTTCTAATCACATTGAATACCTAGTTAACGATGACTATAGACAGTTATAGAACTATAGATTTTTACAAAAAAGATTTAAAGTTTAGGAAATCAGAAAAGTCATTGTCAGTTTAACATTAAAAGACGCTGCTCGTACGGGTATAACGCTTTATTCCAAACTCCACAAAATAAAAGACAACAGACAGGTTTAGTGCTTTCAACTGAACTATATCAGTCTTCTTCAGAACAATGTGGGTGTCAGCACCATAATTATTTATAGTATCAGATGATTTGTAATTTAAAAAACGCGCCAAAAACATTTAAACAGACAGTGCCTATTAGATGAATACATGTGTTTAAATGTATAAAAAAACTCATATATGGGATTACGTATTCTTTAGTAAAAATCTGGGTGATATTAAAATGTTATTGAAACCATACTAAATGCTATAATAAATCTATATATTAAAACATTATGCGATAAATATGTGATAAATATGTTATAAATATTCTGTATAAAATTCTATAAAAATGTGAAAAAAATATAATATACATAAATGAATTGTGACCACTGAAATGGAATAATGAAATAAAAGTAAATATAAATGTATACAAATGCTAAGCATATACAATTTGATACATGTTGAATACATATGAAAAGGAAACCGTTACAAGAATGTGACAATAAATATATCATAAATATAAATGCCAATGTAGACTAATCCGACATAAGAAAAGGTTTAATACTGATAAAATCGTTGAGAGCAGGATGTCGGATAGCATCTGTTCGAATTTGCCACACACTTTCCTTTAATGCTAGCTGCACTTTCCAGTTACCTGCATAAGTATTGTGATTTATCTGATCAATACTACTAAATAAGAAGCTATGCTGCATTCCTTTATCTAATATATGTCTATATAGGACGTTAGTTTTATCTTCCTTTCTTTTATCTTCCTTTCTAATTTTATAATAATGCTCGTAAATCCGTTTAAAAGCCCTTTCTGTTTTTCCTATATAGAATGCGGTACACACTGTGCAGTTAGCTATATACACAACCTGTTTGCTATTGCAATTGCCGCCTAAACACTTAATCTCTGTATGATTAATATCATGTAAAATAATACTATTTCGTTAATATAACAGCATTGTCGACAAGATCCACACTTACTGCTACCTTTGTTATTTTTCACTAAACTTTCACTTTGTCCATCCCTGTATTCTAACATTCTCTTTAGATTAGGTGCTACCTTATAAACAATAGTATTATATTAACTAGGTTGGATACATGGACACTTAATATGGGAATAAGTTTTGGTATCTTGGCAGTCTAGAAGGGCATTAATGCCAGTGCGTGAAATTTGTGTACACATTATGTATTATGTATGTATGTATCTACATATCTAATACGACTCATCTCTGCTCCTGCATTACCCCAGGCTGAAATAACCCCCCAGCATACGTCATACTAAATTACTTCTCCTTGAAAAGTCCATCCATTTATTACATACAGGACAGATATAAATCTTCCTAAGGCTATTACCTAGTCATCTCGGTTGCAATGTAGTGTGTTTAGTGTCAGCTCTATGAACTACAACTTGCAATTTCTTATATTAACTATGTTAACTTTTTCAACTCATCTCATCTCTGCCCAAATATTTGCACAACGTATTAATTTTTTAAATAACTCCGCTATGACCATTTACATCTACATGGAGCTTTTCTCCCTGGGCCTCTGATGAAAATGGGATATCATCCCAGTCGTACTTTCCCCATTAAACAAATGCCAAATAAAATACACAAATTTTTTGCCAAAGATTACACAAGTACTTGGAAGGCAGCTATGCTCACCACTGTTACTGCAGCTGTTTCACAAGATCCTGAGACCGCAGCTGCTTCACAAGAACCTGAGAGTATGTTATCAGGCTCTTAGGACTAGTCTTTACTAAATTCCTTTTTAGTCACTATTAATGACCCATTTGCTGTTCGTTTCGATTCTCAGCTAGAGCGTCTTCTGCGTGGAAACATGCGTGAATGGGCATACCTTTGTTGAAGGTTGTGCGTCAGGGCTGGTAACTCAGCACGTAAAAATCAACTACCAATCAATAGCGGACCGGAGTTCCGCTGTGGCGACCCCCTAACTGGGAAAAGCCAAAAGACACAACATTAATGACCCATTTGCTCCCCTTGGGGGATGGAAGGCACACAAGTACAGGGAGTAGTGCCTCAATTCAAGACGAGATCATAGTTTTCTTTTCCCCAGATCCCTTACCTCCCCAGGCATGACTGCAAATCCATTAGTGCTAGTACATTAGAAAGCGCACACCTTCTAAACAACAGGTCCATAGCTACAATGCTGCATGTCGCTTATGCAAGCACAAAAAAAATCACAGTCCTTCCTCAGATAAACCACAGCCCTTCCCCACCCCATAAAAGTGGGGAAACTAGTGCCAGCCACTATTGCCACCCCTCCTCCTAACTTGCTCATTCATCTCTGGGTGCCTGGGCCATCCCTCATGGCATGTTCTGCTTCAGCCCTGCCCCCAGGTAAACTCTTCCACTGCTTTTTTTTTTTGCAAAGGAAGTTTGCACCCCAAAATTAATGAAGCAAATCCTCTTTTTCAGAGGTGTCAAATGAAACTATGTATTTTTAAAATGTATGGCTTTAAAGGGGGGCGTACTTCAGAGCTGTATTTACAGTGGGTTCTGGTACAAAACAGGAAACACTGTCAATTTTTTTATTTTACATATTAATTGGAAGTGAACTGGTCCAAGTACCCTTTTCATCTATAATAAATACAGAACTGTACATTAACATACTTCTACAACACAATGAACTAGAAGTCTGCTTGTGAATGTTGCATAGCTGTACAAACAGGTGGGTGATTATCTGAATCAATCTTGATTTCTTAAGGTACACACTAAACCTGTAAAATTTTGGAAGAGAACCACCAGTACACTACAACAATGAAATCTCTATAGCATTTACATTACTTTTTTGAACCGAGGCCTCAGAGTGTTTTCTTGAAAGGCAGTAGCTGGTCTATATTCCCAATGTTCTCTGAAAGATGAGCTTTCTTGGAACAGCTGGAACCATCACATATATTGTGAAAGGGGAAGTGCAAACTAAAGTAAAAGTAATTTCCAATAGTGGACAGTGGCCATAATTTAATAGTTTGTCGACAAGTGTATTGAACAATAAAGTTGCTCCAACTGGTAGCAAACGACTTGAGTGTAGCTGTTTGTTAGACAAGTGTACAAACTGAACTGTATTAGTGGCCAATTCAATGAGCACAGTCCTGTGTGCAAAGAGAAGGGCAGTTAAAGGGTGGCTATAGTCCAATCTGAAGTACATTTAGAACACTGGCTATGGGTACGTTCCTCATAATGAGGTACACTTGAGAGCTATGAATTAGACTTGCAGACTTATTTTAATTCACGTTTCTTATTCTATCAAGGTCACAGGTCAGCAGGGTTAATCCTACGTATTTTGGTGGAGTTGGGATACAAAAAAAGGAGATATCTAAGAATCTATAATATTGAATTTAAGGATGTAGGTGCCGGAGAGCATCACTGTGCACCAATCAGCTGCTCATTTCTACTCCTCTACCACCTTGCCCTTTAATAGCACCCCCCCCCCCCCACCCACCCAAAAAAAAAAAAAAAAGATATCCAAAGTTCCAACCCTAGGTACAGAAGAAAATAAAAAAAAAAGAAAAAAGTTTTGCGCCCACCTCAAAAAACACAACTACACAGTCAGCTAGACTGCCGTAAATTTAAGAGAGAGAGACCAACAACGTTTTATAAGGAACACTACACACAGAAAAACACAACAAAAATACATAAAATTAACACAAACACAAGTGACGTCACAGCCGCCTTACCCAATCATAAGGTATACCACTCAACAAAACAAAATAAACACATTTTAGAATACCGAACAGTCGTATAGATGCACACAGCCTAAACACATCTTAGAATACTGCACAGTCGAATAGATGCACCTAACCTACTCCCTCAAAGCTCACCTTCTTTCGGTTAACATCTGTAATTTATTCAGAATCACTTCAAAACCGGCAAAACTATAAGCGGCTCTGACTGCGTCTTCACGTCCTCCACTTACGGTTTCTTCAATAAAAAAAAAATTGGTCTTCTCGGCTACTTCAACAAATTTTAAATACATGAATTCCGTGGCTGACTCCTGACACTCCTACAGTTTTACTCCACAGATGGTGTCACTTGCTCACATCCTGACCTTTCGTTTAAAAATAAATTCGCTCAATTCAGCAGAAAATCAACGGGTTTACCGGCTCAGTATACTCTACTTTCGCTTCGCTTTTATCCTCCAAACTGCTGCTCCACTGTGGTCATACACACTGTACCAGTCTCAATATCCAGAGCTACAATTACTTCCACCTACTCATATCAGCTGGGTTCAGCTGTTTACATGACACGCGCAAACATAAATATCTACCCTAAAATACAGTTGGTTGGCCATGGTCCGCTTGGTTCCGTCATAACAGTGTGTCGCGGAGCACTATGGGAAGTTGAGTTCTAAAGTCTCAAGTTTTCAGTTGTTTACATTATTGAATTTGCCACTTAAATTAACACGTGAAATTTGTGCTGTTATGTGATTCATCAACATAATTAAAGAAATGTACTTTCTTTTTAAAATTAAATTTGTGCGGCCGGTATCGTAAATGTTACTCATTGGTGATAAATTCACAAATACAAAAGCAATTTACATACAGCCCACACATTCTTGCAAACTTGGATTTGTTAACTTTAAATCACAACAACTGTAGATGTTTTTATTTAAAACACGTGCCAAAATACTAGTTTTGTCAACTTTAAATAATGACAAATTTAGATGTTTTATTCAAAACATATGGCAAAATATAATTTATAAAAAGCAACGCCCCACTTCGTGACTAGTATGTTCATGTTTCGCACTGTCTTCCAAAAAGATTACCCACACTTGCACCAAGTAGGGTTACCACCTGTCCCACTTTGTGAGGGACAGTCCCTCTTTGGGCAGATGTGTCTTGCAAAGAAATGGAAAAAAATGGCAAATGTCCTGAGATTTTAGGACAAACATGTTTCCTATATTTTATGTAATAGTTGCATAAAACAGTTATTCTGTATCTGAAACACCTAAATGTTATAAGAAACAGAATAAGCAACTAAAATGCTACAAGAATAAACTTTTATTTAGGCAAAAAAGTGAGGTTTTTGTCCTTTGTACTGGCCATGGGTATTCTTTGCCCTGCAAAATCTGACATTCATACCAAAAATGTCCCACTTTGGGAACTTAAAAAGGTGGCAACCCTAGCTCCAAGTGGTTATTTCATAATCTTTCAGCTTGCTTGTTCAAGAATTCTAGATAAAGTAAAAAACGGGAACCAGGCCCAAACATACCTCTCAACTGTTCAGAATTTCACAGAATGTCCAGATTTTTACCTCATAGTTCTGGTCTGTTCCTCATGGAATTTGTGGTTTTCTGGCAAATCACTGACCATTAAAGTCACTAAATAATGGGTTACATTTGAGTTTCAGACTTTATATCCCTCTGAAAAATGCATCTTAACATAAAACCTGTTATTCTAGCAACGTTCTAAGTTTACAAGAGCAATATTTAAAATTTGTTATAGGATAATAGGAGGTCGCTAAGGCTAATGGCCCCGGAGCCCCTACAAACCTAGCCAAGAGTTTATCCCCAAATAGAAACCACAATCAGTACCTGTCACCCCTGTCAATGAGGGACACAGGTGGAACCCCTGGGACAAATTTGTGTTTTCTCATCCACTCATCAAGACTGCACTTGAAGAGGGTTAGCAAAGTACTCTGACGTGTATGGGAAGTCTATTCCAGAAACGGGGCAGCCTCCTGGAGACAAACCTGTCTCTACAGCAGGTTTTGTTGATGTCGCATATTAGATGCAGGCCTTTCGAGCGAGTAATGCATGGGGAGTTAGACTTACAAATATGGAGCATCTCTAGTAAGGCATGGTCCGAGATTGCCTTGTAGGTAAGGCACAGATCACCTCTGAGCAATCTGTATGATACCGAGTAGAGTGATAGTGATTTCAGCCTGTCCGCATATAAAAGGTGTTGGAGACCAATGAAGTCTCTCTATGAGGTATTTCTGTGGCCTTTCCAGTTGGTGCAGATGTTTGGAGAGGTACATACCAAATGGGGCGTTATACTCAATTATTGGTCTAATGAGAGAGGAGTATAACGAATTAATAACCTTTTTTCTGGATGCAATCCTTTTACTTATTAGATGAACCAAGTAAAAGTTTTTTCTGACCACTGCCAATACATGATGGTCGAATGTGAGATTGTTGTCAACTTGAGTACCCAGGTTTCTCACCACAAATTATGTGCTTAGGGGTTGCCGTTGATGTGGTAATCAGTAGGGGCAGTGCTTTCTCCGAATGGTATGATGATACTTTTTTTTTTTTACTTTTAACTTGAGGCCATGACTTTGGCACCAGTCATTAGTTGCTGTGAGACCCTCTTGCAGTAAGTTAACATCATTTGGGGAGTCAATGATAGCACCCAACTTACAGTCGTCTGCAAACTTGGTCAGCCACAGGCCTTTTGTCTTTGCCTGGACCTCTGAGAAGTAGATGCCAAACAGTAGGAGTCCCAGGACAGATCCCTGGGGAACTCCACCAGCGACAGGTTTACTATCGGAGGTGGAGACGCCTATTGTGACCTTCAGGGTCCTGTCGGTGAGCCAGTTGGCCACCCACCTGATGAGATAGGGATTTACACCAAGTTGTGTTAGCTTTTTGATGATGCCTGAGTGGGGATTGTGTCAAAGGCCTTGGCCAAGTCAAGATAAGCCATATGTACTGACTTTCCCTTGTCCAGAGCCTTGGTGATAGTCTCAAAGAAGTCAACAAAGTTCAGCAAGCATGATCTGCCCTTGATGAATCCGAAGTGGGTGGGGTCAAGTGCTTGGAGAATGCCTATGTCCTTGTTTATGAGATCCATAATAATGCCCTCGTGGCTTTACAGATCAGACTTGACAAGCTAATGGGGTAATAGTTTCCAGGGTCAGTAGTGGCACCACCTTTGTGCAAGGGGATGACAATGACAATTCTCCACTCTGCTAGAATGAAGCCTGTACTTAGGTTGTGGTTGAATAGGGTGCCCAATGGCGATCCTAGTTCTTGCTGGAGATGATGCAGAATACAGCCTGGGATACTATTAGGTTCCATGAAAGCTGTATTTGCCTTGGATAGGGCCTTTAACACTTGATCTATGGAGATGTGAGGTACGGCAAAAGTATCGGGGATGTTGAAAGGTTCTTTGGGGATAACAGGGAGGTGATGTTTGCACTGAACCTATCTGCTAGCAGGTTGGCTAAGTCAAGAGGATCAGTGTAAGTAATACTGTTAAGTACTAATTCGGAACAAATCTGGGCTTTGTCGTGGAGGTTCCTTATGTAACTGAAGAAGGCTTTGTAGTTTCCCTATGATTCAGAGGCTAGTTTCAATTCATAATTGGCTATGGAGGTTTTCACTTGTGATCTAATTTGCTTGTTGAGGCTAAGGAGGGAGTTTTTCCAATTTGTATTTGGTTCATTTTTACTCTTGGACAACAGTTTCTTCCTTCTGTTGTAAAGCCTGTTGATAAAGGATGTCCACCAGACAGGTTTGTGTTTCCTTGAGGAGCAGGTTTTAGTTCTGTTGGGTATGGCTGAGTCCATGCAGTTGTACAGGTGCTTGTATACTGCATTGGCGTACTGTTCAGCATAGTTGTCTACATCCTGTGAGGGGGCAGTGGTGTGAAGCTATTGATACCCCCCTTAGGAGATTGTAATCAGCTTTTGAGAAGCGTTTTCACTTGATTATGGCTGGGGTGGGGTGGGGGTGGGATAGAAACATCGATTGAGACAGACCAATGATCTGATCTCACCAGGGAAGAACATACTATGGGAGTGGTGCAGTTGTCAACCATGTTGGTGATAACCAAGTCCAGAATGTTATTTCCCCTTGTGGGGGATGAGACAAGCTGGTCTAGTGTGTTAGAATTGATGAAGTCAAGGAATCATTGGGTGAGTCCCTTAGTGCAGGAATAGTTCACCCAGTCTGCGGTGGGGTAGTTGAAGTCACCAAGGATCAAGGTGTTAGGGGATACCTTGATGGAGTCAAGTAGATACAAGTAGGAGGAGTGGGTGTCCTGAGTCATGGAGGGGGGTCTATAGCTGGCAAAATCTTGGATGGGTGTCTTGCCAACTGGCAGTTGCACCTGGAGCAGTTTCAGTGCATCATGCTGGCAAACCAGTCTGGAGGTATGCCTGTCCTTAATGACGCTAGAGACTCCACCACCCTTAGTCTTCCCAACCTAATTTTGCAGTCAAAATGTGTGGAATGATGTATAGCCTGGTAAGGCAGGGGTGCTCTCCGCAGCCCTGAACCAATTTTCCATAACCACACAGACATCAGCATCTTCCATTGCAAGGAGAGCTTCCACTGAGTACATTATCAGGTTAAGGGTCCCAGTGTTAAGCAGTATGACTTTCAATTTGCTTTTTGCCAGATCTTTTATGTTGGACGATTTGCATTTGGGACATTGCCTAAAAAGGCACAATGGGGGAGGCAAAAGCCTTGGCCAGGATCCAGAATCCCAGTGATGACAGGTAGATGGCATCTCTGGCAAAGCATCGAGGCCTGTCAACCATGTCATCCCAGGCAGACAGATACTGGATCCCCTTGGAATGACACCAGAAACTAAGGCAATTATTGAAGTCAATTATTTTTTGTTGGTGTTGTGGTATCATTCTTGGTGAAGGTAGAATGCTGCTTATGGTTAGGGTCATACCTGCCTGGGGCACATATACTCTGAGAGCTCAATCATGTCTCTCTTCATATAGTCCAGGGGGGGTATGTCTTAAGTCATTCACACCAACATGGACAATGACAGAGTCATACTTGTACTTGTTATGGAGAGACTTAAGTGCGTGCATGATATGGTGAATTCTGGCACCAGACAGACAATTGACCGTGACCTTCTCCTTGTCGAGCCTGGTATGGGAGACATTTGTGTGTCTCACAACTGAGTCACCAATGACTAGTATGTTTGGTTTATTGTTATGCTTTATGGGCTGTGTTGGTTTATTGTTTTGCCTTATGGGCTGCATTTTTGAGACACTGGTGTGTTGTCTGCTGTGTGTGATGTGTTTGGTGTTGTGTCTGGAATGTTTGTGAGTGTGTATTTGAGGTCCCTGCTGCTTAGGTAAGTTTGTATTGAGGATCTCTGCATAGGTGTGTGTGTGTTGTGATTGGCTATGTGATGTGAGTGGTGTTTGTGCTGGCAATCTCCTCTTTGTTAGTAGTACTGACTGTGGAGTGAGAGAGCATGGATTCCAGGTTACTGATGTAGATGCATTTCTTGCAAGCAGAGGAATTATGTGGTAGGAGAAAAGGGCTGTCAGTAAACATGAGTGTTACGTTTCACAATACTTTGAAAATGAAGACAAATACAGTTCCTTCTCTCTTTCAATGGTTTTTATTATCTACAGTACACACGAGTTGGAGCCTCATGGAAAGTACCAGGGAGACTCCCAGAACTAAGGAATAAACAAGCTTATACACTGGTGATATTGTTGACAATACAAAAATAGAAAAATGAACCAATTAGACCATTATACAGGGCAATTAACCAATCAAAGGTTTACCCGTAAACATAAGACAATTCACATCATCCTATCTCTGGGCAAAGAAAGAAAATCGGATGCATTTCCATAAAAGGCACATTTCCTGCTTTCAGACAGATGCTTGCTTTTCAGCATTTTCTCATTGCTCAGAGTTCACTCAAAGTTCATAGTAAACAATACGTTTGAATACATACAGACTGTCACATACTCAATTCCCTCAAACACATGCTTTGGCTGTTCATATTCTACAATCCCCCATTTGATGCTGTGTAAGCATCATCACTTAACCTATCATACATTTGTCCCAATTCTAGCATAACCATGCTACTGGTCTTTTCATTATTTGAAGACATTGTCATTTTATCATCTATATTCATAGTTGCAGGCATATAAAAATTAGGCACTTTTTTCACAGTTTTTGAAGACATTAATTTCAAGATCAGTGCTTTGATTAGGAATAGAACAAGAAAAGCAACAATTGCTAATACTTCAATTAATAAAAGCAGCTTCAACAGTCCACCTCCCCAACCTGAGAATAGGTTGGTTAACCATGCTCAAGTTGAACCATCGGCCTCCTTGGCCTTTGAGAGTTCAGAAATTCTTTGTATCAGTTCAAGATGACTTTCAATTTTGTGCTGATTATCAGGAATAAATGTACAGCACTCCTCCTGGATTAAAGTGCAAGTTCCACCCTTCGCTGCAAGGGTGAAATTGAGGGCCATGCAATTTTGGAGTACTACAGCCCTCATAGCAGTCAATTCATCAGTCACTAGTTCTAACTCAGAAAATGTAGCATTGCTTAGTATTTCAAGCAATTTAGATAGCTTTCTCAGTTCCCAAATTGATTTCACTGCTCCATATGATGGAATTATACCAGCCCATGATATGACATCATCACCCAAGTCCATATGGGACAGTCCTTTGGTACTAGCATGAGCTAAGTCATGATGATAAATCCATGAAGCATCAACTCGACCTACAGGACTGACAGGCTTCTTAACCTCTCGAACGTTTCAAATTTTTCCTTTAGGTAATGCAGATACATGTCGAATAGCTGGAACCAGATAGCCCAAGAAGCAGCTACCAAACCAGTCTCCTGGTAGTCATTTATATGCTTTTCTTCCACACACAAAATAACAATTTTCTACTTTAATGGTGATGTTGATAGACTTAAAACGATCCCCGGTGTCCTGCAGTCCTTGGAATATTTTTGAATAAACAGTTTCTATTTTCTGGGAAAAGCTAGCTATAGAGTTTTAAACAAGTCTTTTTATAGGTGAGAAATCTGTTACACAACCCGAATTGTCAGCAGTGCAGTTATATACCACTGTTTTGTTACAATGGCTCCACCCGATTCTGGTTTTACCCAGTTTTTGAAAATACACAGTTCCGTTTTGACGGAGGGACAACTGTAATGCTATTTTGTCTTTTGAAATGACATTTGATGCATCATAGATCAAATTTGTCCAGGTTTCATTAACCCCTAAAGGGACTATATTTGGCATCAATCCCCCATGAACAGTAGGAATAGCAATGCAAACCCAACAGTCTGAGACGTTAAGGGATGATGCATAAGCGTATTTAATGGTTTGGTAGGTGTTGAAAGGTGGATGCCATACAGCTCGTTTGGTATGAGTCGTAGTGGAAGCAGGAAATAGAAATGGCCACAGTAAAAATAGCAAAACAACAAGAATAATCACCAAAATCATTATGCAGTATTTTTGTGGAAATGGCAGTTGCACTTGATGAGTTTGTGCAATTGGATAAACTTCAGGCATTTTCAGGTGCTGGTACAGTATGGTTGCAAGTGTGAGTAGCTATAGGTGGAGAATCTAGACTAACAAAAGGTAGAGGTTGCTGATCTTCAGACAGGATTACCTTCTTGATGTGTGACATGTGAATTCAGGTGGGTGAGCCTTGCAGTTGAACTGCTGAAGAAGTGGTCAGTGGAACCAGGAAGGGCCCTTTCCAACATGGTTGAAGAGCTGTTTTTAGAGAGAATGACTTGACATATACCCAGTCTCCTGGGTGTAGTGCCGAGGACAAGAAAGGATCAGGAGTTTGTTGAGCTGCTGCTACCTGATGATGACAAAACTGTAAAAAAGAAACAAGAGAAGTGCAATACAGGAGAATATTATGATCAAATTCATCATACTCAGAAAAGGGCGGTGGTGGAGTCATGGGCATATGCATAGGGCGGCCCATGAGGATTTCATTAGGAGAAAGACCTTTAGTAGGATGTACTTGAGCTCTCATAGAGAGCAAGGCTAGAGGTAGGGCCTGTACCCAAGTTAGGCCTGTTTCAGTAGTAATTTTAGCCAGTCTTGTTTTCAGTGTCTGATTCATGCGTTCAGTAATACCTGATGCCTGTGGTCTATATAGGCAATGAAATTTGAGAGTGATGCCTAACATTTTGCAAAGTGAATCAATTAATTGAGCAGTAAAATGTGTTCCACGGTCTGAATATATTTGACAGGGAACACCAAAATGAGGTATTAATTCGTAACAAAGTTTTTTAGCAACTGAAATAGCATCATTCTTGACACATGGGTAGGCTTCTAACCACCCAGAAAAAACATCAACAACAGTTAAAACTTATTTGAAATGAGCACAAGGAGGAAGTTCAATAAAATGCTATTGCAAAGTGCAGAATGGTCCCAATGGTTTTGGCAGTGGTTGTGCGGGAGCCATTGTGCCTTTTGAAATGTTATACTGTAAACAAGTGGAGCACATGTTCAAGAAATGCTGCACAGAAGCAGAAAGTCCTGGGGCAAACCAATCCTTTTTGATTTGTTTTATTAATGCTTGTACCCCAACATGAGCTGGCAAGTGATATGCTTTAATAAGAGAATTTAACATGGACATAGGGCAGACCAGTCTGCCATCTGAATGTTGTCAAATGAGATCAGAGCATTTAAAACAACCTTGAGCCAGCCATGATTTTCTTTTTGATTCTGGAGTTTCAGTTTGTAAAGCTTTCGACACTGTTCTATCAAAAGTAGCTATTGGTTGTAGAGGCTGCAAAAAATGTCCCTGAACAGTTTGTGAAAGGGCAGCCTGTTTTGCAGCCCAGTCAGCAAAATTATTGCCTTTAGTTTCAAAAGAGTCATTAGATTGATGGGCTACGTGTTTTACAACAGCAATTTGAGATGGTAACAATAAATGTTGTAACAGGTTATTAATATAAAAATGTTTTTTAACCGGTGAACCAGAAGAAGTTAAAAACCCTTGTTTTTTCCATAGGATACCAAAATCATGAACAACACCATGGGCATAGCGGGAGTCAGTATATATAGTGACAGACTTGTCTTTAGCTATTTTGCATGCATTCGATAGTGCCACTAGTTCCGCAGTCTGTGCAGAAGTGCCTGGGGGTAATTGTGCTGACCTTAAAACTTCAGTCGGTGTACAGACTGACCAAGCTGCTTGGAATTCTCCAGAGTTTGTTTGTAAACAGGATCCATCAACAAAAAGAATCAAATCAGGATTTTGCAAAGGAGTGTCATACAAGTGTAACCTAGGAGAAAGAGCAGAGTTAGCTACAAGCACACAATCATGTGGTTCGCCCTCATTCAATGTTGTTATTAAACAGGCAGCGTTCAGTGGTGGGCAGCGTATGACTTGCAGGGAGGGATTATTTATTAAACTCAATTCATATTTAGTAAGGCGTACATTGGAGAGGTACTGTGTTTTTGTTTTTAAAAGTAATGCCTGAACTGCATGTGGGACTGCTAATATTGTTTCATGTCCCAGAGTTAGTGGAGCTGCCATGTCAATCAAAATAGCAGCAGCAGCCACTGCTCGTAAGTAAGCTGGGTAACCAGAGGCAACTGGATCTAGTTGAGTGCTATAATAAGCAATAGGCCGGTAACCTCCAGTGCGTTACTGGGCTAAGAGACCCAAGGCAGTTTTGTTTCACTCACAGCAAAAGAAAATAAATGGTTTTGAATAATCTGGCAATCCTAGTGCTGGAGGATTTACTAAGGCTGTCTTTATAGCCTGAAAAGCTTCATCGTGTTGTGACATCCAGGGTAAAGGTTCTGTGATATCTTTTTTTAAAAGTTGTAATAGGAGGGCTGAAAGTTCCGAAAAATTAGGTACCCATTGTCTACAATATCCCGCTAGGCCAAGGAATCCTCGAAGTTGTCTGTGTGTTACAGGCGTGGTACCTTTTGAATAGAGATTATACGATTTGGGAGTATTTGACGAGAACCCATTGTAATAATGTGTCCCAAATATTGCACCTTTTTCTGACAAAATTGTAATTTTGATTTATTTACCTTGAATCCACGCGTAGCTAAAAAGATCAACACCAGAAGGGAATCTTTCCTACATGAGTTACAGTCAGGCAAAGCTATAAGGATATCATCCACATATTGAACTAGAACAGAACGGGACGGTAGTCGGAGATCCTGTAACTGTCTATGCATCTCTCTAAAGAATAAGGTTGGGGATTCTACATATCCCTGGGGCAATCGAGTACAAGTATACTGTTGACCCTTATAGGTAAATGCAAATAAATACTGACTATCAGGATGCACTGGAATAGAGAAAAAAGCTGATGAGATATCTATCACCATGAAACATTTTGCAGTAGGTGGGATACAGCTTAGAATAGTAGCTGGGTTTGGTACAATTGAGAAGATGGGCAAAACAGCTTTGTTAACTTCCCGCAAATCTTGCACAAATCTGTAAGCTCGTTTGCCGGGTTTCTTCACCAGTAATATTGGGGTGTTACATGGACTTGTGGTAGGTACTATGATTCCTTGTCGTTCCAATGCAAAAATAACAGGGGCAATACCAGATATAGCCTCAGTCATCAAAGAGTATTGTGGCACTCGCGGTAACTTTGCTCCTGGTTTTAGGGTTATTTTGACAGGAGTAGCTGAGGTCAAAAATCCGACATCATTGTCATGAGTAGTCCACAAGTGAGAGGGTAGGGAATATAAATATTCGTCTCTGCTAGAATTAGGCTGAATACACATCGCCTGTAAGATGGCAGAGTCATCTAGAGCTGCTACGGTACTATTTTGTTGGTCTGAAGGTACTTGGAGATAGACTCCATCTGCTGTGAAAAAAATGGTAGCCCCCATTTTGCAAAGCAAATCTCTCCCCAAAAGATTTAACAGTGCTGAAGGTCCTACCAGGAATGCATGGTTATCCTGTAATGGTCCCAAGGTAACTAGGACTGGAATAGTTTCGGAGTATTCGATAGGTATACCAGAGACACCCACCCCTCTAGTTATTTTGTCAGAGAGGGGAACAGTCATGGCTGCTTTGCCAGCTAACATGGATTTAGTTGCTCCGGTATCAATTAAAAACAGATAGGGTTTATTTTTAACCAGTAACATTACATGCGGTCCATCCTGATCCACAGGAATAAAAGGACACAATTGCTGTTATTTCTGTTCAGGGAACCTTCATTGAGGTTGCTGCCGATTGGACGGTGTCCAACTAGAATTTTATTGTTGTGACGTATCTGTGTATGGTACTGGTTGCTCAGCCAAATATGGGCATTCATTTTTCCAATGGCCTGATTGGCCACAGTTGAAACATTCCGTCTGATTACTAGAATTTTGGGGTGGAGCCAACAGTGTGCTCTGCCAATTTTGTCTATTCTGATTTCCTGGTCCTTGGTGTCCACCCCTCCCTCTTCCCCTTCCTTGCCCTCTACCCCGTTGACCAAAAACATTACACATTTGGATTTGTGCTTTTACTAATTTCTCCTGTAAATATTTCTGTTCTTTAGCTAAATGGTCGGAGAGGTATTGTACCTGTTGGACTAACTCATGCAGGCCCAAACTAGGCCAATTTAAACATACTTCTTTTAACTTGTCCCTTACTTGAGGGCATAGTCCATCCACAAAGGCGGCTGACAGTCCGCTTTGTGCTGGTCCTTCAGTGGGTTCAGGGTACCCAGAATATGCCTCAAAGGCTTCAGTGAGTCGATTTAAGTATTTGTCTATAGGCTCATCCTCTTTCTGTATGATTGATTTGATTTTCGACCATTTGGGGGTAGGTGGTACAATTCCAGTGATAGAATCAACTATATGTTGTCTAACCATTTCAAATCCATTTTCCCCTTGCATATTTTGCTTTGGTATTGGTGTAGGAACATTAGCATGATCCCAGATACGTTTTATAAGATCGGCTGGTACAGCGTATTGGAGGACAGCTCTAACCTCTTCTATGGTAGGATTTTGCAAACAGATATGTCCTGCCAGTACGCGTTGAAACATCACTGGGTTATTGCGAATGGGCGGAAATGATTTGGTAATGGCTTGAAAATCAACTGCCGACTATGCCCTAGGCACTACTACTGTGGCCGGTTGACCTGCATCTCTAGCATGAGCTGGGTTTGGAACTTTTTTCAACGGAAATATTCTCTCTTCATCTGATGGGCTGGTGCCCAATTCAGAGTCAGAGTCCTGATTAGATTTATCTGGTCCACTGTAATCATCTTTGTCTTCAATTATAATTGGACATTGTTTGTAAATCTTACCCTTGTGTAAATATACGGCTTTTTTATTATAATATTTTTTCGACTGGCTAAGCCTAGGGTCAAAAAGCATTTGTGCTTTTCTTTTCTGTTTTTTTGACTTCGAGTGGGTTAATCTAGGTGATGACTTGCTAGGGGTTTCTGTTTGGTCAGGTCGCTCTATAAGCGGTCTACTAGGCTGACTTCCCATTGCCTGAGTTCCACTTCCAGACTCGAGCACAGTCTGCTCTCCTCCCCGCCGGCCTCCACCCTCTGTCGTAGAGCTTACTGTTCCGTCTTGAACCTGCGAAGGCTGATATAATGGTGGAGGAGCTGTAGGGGGTGGGGGAAACCAGGGGTTATCATCCTCAGATGATTCATTTATTTGTAATTTATTTAATTCTTGTACAGGATATAATCCTTTTAAGGGCGGTTCCTTTAAGCGTTTTCTTTTTGCTACATCTAGATTAGTCGCAGTATGTCGCAGTTCCTTTATCTGCTCTTTTAGTTTCTTTTGATTATCTTTAAGACTACTGATGACCAAATCCTTTTTCCTTTCTTTAGCTTCACACATCCAGTCATTAAAAGCTGCCCAACACAACCCTGGTAATCTTTCTTTTTTTTTTTTAACTTCTTTTGCAAATTGATCAATATATCTTTATTAAAACTACCATTTTGAGGAAAGGCAAGGTTACCTTCATTATTAGTTAGGGCGATCCAGACTCTGCTACACTTTGCTGTGAAGGAAAGGTTAGTTTGCTGTTATTTTTTGTATTTCTGTATTGCCTTTCTATATTTTGAATACTGTAGTTTGTTTTCTTTACCTTGTGTTTTGCTTGCATTCTGTTTAACAGCATATTAAAACTTCAAAAGAGACCACAGCTCTCTCTGTTCTGAGTCAGGCAGAAATAAGAACTGATTAATTAAGGACTCATTCATAAGACAGAAAAGGTCACTTAAGGTTAATCACTTGTTAACAGAGGGGGTGGAGCTAGGAACTAAAATTTCTATTTAAGGAGTAAACTAAAACATTTCAGAGCTTTACCAGAAAGGCTCATCCAGACTCTGCTACACTTTGCTGTGAAGGAAAGGTTAGTTTGCTGTTATTTTTTGTATTTCTGTATTGCCTTTCTATATTTTGAATACTGTAGTTTGTTTTCTTTACCTTGTGTTTTGCTTGCATTCTGTTTAACAGCATATTAAAACTTCAAAAGAGACCACAGCTCTCTCTGTTCTGAGTCAGGCAGAATTTTTATCCTCCCTCCCACCCATTTAAGTTGTCTTGTTAAATACCACTGTCTTTCTAGTTGCCCGCCTCTTATGTTAATCTGACCATATATCTCATTTCTCTCTACTTTCACTGGCTTATGTGAGTAATCACAAAACCATCACTTTTGAAATCCCACCCCTTCAATTATTTAAATTTATTGGCCATCCTACAGTATTTCATAGTACCAAAATACAAAAGTAACCACCCCTTTCAGTCCATCTTGCTGTTTTAAAAATAGTAACTCTCCACTAAACCTTAACTTTTTAAACAGGTAAAACTCAAGTTACCTACTTTCATATCTAACTTCTCTAGTGCACACTGCAGAGTGCATTCTTTTCAATCTTACCTTTAAGCATCCCTGTTACTAGCACTTTCTCTAATAACTAAAAGATCATCTCTACTTGACTCCAAGTAGACTTTTCTCTATCTGTTAAACCTAGCACTTGCTCCTACAGTACTTATTACCTTGATACGGCACTCTTATAGATAGCACCCCAAAAGGCAAACCCCATTTCTCGGTCACCACGCCCCGGAATCTCTTTTAAAGTTTTTTGTCTAGTCCTTCTAGCATGTCGAGGGATCAGTTGCTAGTGTCCTCTCCTGCTCAGCTGGTGAACCTGGGAATACTGAGGCAATGTTACAATTGCCTCATGTACACAGACAACCCTCTCCTCCTCCCACAAAACACAAATACATGCGAGAGATGCAACTATACGGCCAAACTGGAGGCTGAGCTCTCTCAACATAGGACTGGCAAGACCAGTCAGGAGGAGAAGGTTACCACACACACTATAGACCCAGTCTCACATAGTACCATCACAACCTCAAATCATACACATAAACACACAAAGACATACTCAAGGCTCTGATCAAAAATCTACCAAAACAGCAGAGGCCACCAAAGCAGACACCCAAACAACCACCACCTCAGAACACAACACCTGCAACACATAGACCTCACAGTCAGAGTGTCAAACAGTCACAGCCCTTAAGGCCAAACACAATGCCAGACACACTAGTCATTGGTGACTCCATAGTCAGACACACTGACGTCCCGCCACCAGACTGAGTAAGGAGAAGGTCACAGTAAGCTGCCTGTCGGGCGCTAGAATCCGCCACATAACGCAAGCACTCAGGTCTCTCAACAGCAGGTACAAATATGACTCAGTCATTGTCCACGCTGGTGTAAATGACCTGAGACGCACCTCCTTGGACTACATGAAAAGAGACATTGAGGAGCTCTCTGATTATGTAGCCCAGGCAGGTATGACCCTGACCTTGAGCAGTATCCTACCTTCACCAAGAATGATGCCACAATACAGAGATAAGATGATCAGCTTTAACAATTGGCTTAAACTCTGGTGTCATTCAAAGAGGCTCCAATGTCTGTCTGCCTGGGATGACATGCTGGACAAGCCACGCTGCTTCGCAAGGGACGGCTTGCACCTGTCACCCCTGGGATTCCGGATATTGGCAAAGGCTCTTGCCACCCCATAGTGCCTTTTTAGGCAAGGCTCAAATTCTAAACCTACCACCCTAGAACACAAAAAAAGGAAAAAAACTATGGGTAATGCTGCTCAATGCCAGAAGTCTAAATCTCAAAATGCACGCACTTGAGGCCCTTCTCAGTATGGAGAACATCGATGTCTGTGCAGTGACAGAAACCTGGTTCAAGGCTCCTGAGAGCACCCCAGCACTATCAGGTTTTACCTCTTATCATGCTCCGCCCCAAAATCCGGACAATACCAAGAAAGGAGGGGGGGTGTCCATATTCATCAAAGACACCCACACCTCAAGACTGGTGGCAACGCACGATGCATCGGAGACCATCCAGGTGCAATTAACCATAGGCAAGACTGCTCTGCAAATTGTAGCATGTTACAGGCCACCCTCACAAACTCAGGAACCTCACATGGCCTTCCTGAAAACACTAGAGGGGATAAATGTATCACCAAACACCATCATACTAGGTGACTTCAATTACCCTAATATAGACTGGGAACACTACTCAAGCCCAAACACCCTAGCCCAAAAGTTCCTGGAATTCATAAACTCAAATGCCATGGAACAACTAGTCACCATCCCCACAAGAGGAGAAAACATACTTGATCTCATCATCACGAACATGGGAGCACAATGTTCAACACCAGAAGTATACCCTCACTGGTGAGATCAGATCACAAACTAATCTCGCTGGAGGTCCTCATCCCACCCCACCTGAAATAAAAAGACCACAGTAAAGAACTTCTCGAAAGCCGACTTCACACTTCTAAAGACTAGTGTGGTCTCCTTTAAGGCCCCGAGCCGACGGAAAACAGTACTCAAGCCGCTGAATCACTTACAAATGCCTTCTACCAGCACCTGCAGGACTGCATGGATAAGGCAATCCCAAGCAAAACAAAGACTCTTTGTACCAAAGGCAAGCGCCACTCTGGTGGACCCCAGCCATAAACAAACTCTACAACAAAAGGAGGAAGCTACTACAAGATAGAGCAAAATCCTTAAAAGGTAAGACACCCTTGATCACTATAAGTAAAAACTAAGAGCTCTCATAAAATCATCCAAAGCAAATTTTGAGAGAAAAATAGCTAAAGACTCAAAAGACAATCATAAGGCCTTCTTTAGCTATGTTAGAAACCTAGGAGGAAACTCCCAGATATGCTCAGAACTAGTTCAAAATGATGTGAAGATTACTGATCCTACAGACATTGCCAACATACTGGCTGACAGGTTCAGTGCAAACTTCTCCCTCCCCCAAAAGGAGAGATATCTATACCAAGCAATTGCAGCCCCCAAACATCTCCAACGCCCAAGTGAGAACTGCTCTCTCCAAAGCAAAAACACAGCATCCATGGGACCTGATGGTGTCCCCGGCTGTGTGCTCCACGAACTCAACGAGGAATTAAACCCACAGCTAGGACAGCTGTTTAATCATAGTCTTACCTCTGGATACGCACTCCAGGAGTGGCGCACTGCAACTGTGGTCCCACTTCACAAAGGCGGTGCCTCCACCGACCCTGGAAATTACCGGCCCATTAGCTTTACAAGCCTTATCTGCAAAGCCATGGAGAGGATCATAATGGACCTCATAAATAAAGACATAGGGAATTTGCAGACTTTGGATCCATCCCAGTTTGGCTTTGTCAAAGGCAGATCATGCCTTCTAAACTTGGTTGACTTTTTCAAACAGTCACCAAAGCCATTGATGAGGGAAAGGCAGTCCATACAGCCTACCTCGATCTGGCGAAGGCCTTTGATACAATACCCCACTCGGGTATCATTGAAAACTCATCAGCTTAAATGTTAACCCATACATCACAAGATGGGTTGCAAACTGGCTGAGTGACAGAACCCACAGGGTCAGAGTTGCTGGCGCCATGTCAGACTCAAAGCCTGTCACAAGTGGTGTACCACAGGGCTCAGTCCTGGGCCCACTCTTGTTTGGCATCTACTTTTCCAAGTACAAGCAAACACAGGAGGGTTATGGCTGACAAAGTTTGCAGATGACTGCAAACTGGGCCATAGTAGAAAACACATCTGACACAGATATCCTTCAGAAGGGTCTCACAGAAACGGATAACTGGTGCCAGAGCCATGGCCTAAAGTTAAATGCCAAAAATGCATAGTCATACCCTTCGGGAAAAACAAGGTTACCCCTAGCTACCAAATAGGTGGCAATCCACTGAGTACAGAAGAAGTTATCAGGGACCTGGGGACCCAGGTTGATAGTAGTCTGTCATTCGACACCCATGTAGCTAAAGTAGTTAGGAAGACCTTCTACATTGCCCACCTTATCATGAAGGGATTCTCATCTAGATCAAGGGAGGTCATAGTCTCCTATACTCATCACTCATCAGACCAATGATTGAGTACAATGCCCCATTCGGAATGTATCTGACCCGACACTTGCAGCAGCTGGAGAGGCCACAAAAGTTCCTCACCAAAAGGATAAAGGGTCTCAAACATCTGTCCTATGCTGCCCGACTGAAAGAACTCCAGCTCTATTCAGTCGCCACCGCTTGCTCAGAGGTGACCTTTGCCTAACATACAAGGCCATGTCAAACCCAGATTTGATGAATATGCTTCACCTCAAAAATCTAGATCCGTCAGAGCCACAAGGGCGGGAGACTTAAACCTCGACACGGCTATTAATAGGACGTGCTGGAGGGATAGATTCATCACCCAAAGACTCCCTATGCTGTGGAATAAAATCCCGGTATATGTGAGGCAGAGCACCTCGCTGGCCTTGTTCAGGAGAAATCTTGACCAATGGATGGGAGATCGCAGATATACCCCAGGGATTACCTCAGTGTCACTGCTCAACAGAGGCACAGCAAAATAATGGGTATAGTTCCCCATACTAAAGGGGTGGCGTAAGCCACAAAACTATGGGCTAGGCTTGTAAATGCCCTCGGGCAGATAGCCTAGTATGAACCTATGAACCTATGAACCTATGACACACAATAAAACATATAACCAGCTGGTGTACCTCTGTCTGGCTCATTTATTTTTCCCGCACTCACTCCCATTTTCATTCAATAAGCTATACTTGTTTAACACAGGTTTAGCTAAGGCATTATATAAACATCTTTTTACCCCACTATCATTCTTCCTTTCATACTTATGATGCCAGTATTTCCGTATTACCCCACTCTCATACTGCACAATTAGTAACAGAGAAGAAATGCATGCCACTTACCTTAAAACAACTGAATGAGAGAAATGATATCTTTCGTTCTAATAATAAAAAAATATATATATATATTTATTTATTTATTTTAATCTTTAAAGCAGACAGGCAGAGAGATGAAAGAAACACTGCAAAAACAGAAAAATCTGTTATGGGCCCTTTCATTAGCAGTATTTTTTCCACTTCCTGACCGCTGCAGCTTGTTCCCAATTCTGGTCCGAGTAAATGGCACCAATTGTTACGTTTCACAATACTTTGAAAATGAAGACAAATACAGTTCCTTCTCTCTTTCAGTGGTTTTTATTATCTACAGCACACACGTGCGGGAGCCTCATGGAAAGTACCAGGGAGACTCCCAGAACAAAGGAATAAACAAGCTTATATACTGGTGATATTGCTGACAATACAAAAATAGAAAAATGAACCAATTAGACCATTATACAGGGCAATTAAACAATCAAAGGTTTACCCGTAAACATAAGACAATTCACATCATCATATCTCTGGGCAAAGAAAGAAAATCGGATGCATTTCCATGAAAGGCACATTTCCTGCTTTCAGACAGACTCTTGCTTTTCAGCATTTTCTAGTTGTTCAGAGTTCACTCAAAGTTCATAGTAAACAATACATTTGAATACATACAGACTGTGACATATTCAATTCCCTCAAACACATGCTTTGGCTGTTCATATTCTACATGAGGCAGTTGCTACACTGTCTCATTATGCTCACGTTCACCAGGCTGTCAGGAAAAACTGATGAGAATTGTCCAGACATAGCATTCCGAATACTTGGGCGGACTTATGGAGAGAGGGTTTTGATAAGGGTTTGTCCACAAGAATGTAGACCACAAACATTTTCTTAAATGTAAAGTAACTGGCCTGAAGCACAAGTGCTAAAACCAAAACTAATATGCTTAGAATACTGTCCCTATTTTTGGTCCTTTGCCCCCCCCCCCCATTATTTTAGGCTTTATCCAGATTTCTTGCGTTAGGAAGTTGAGAGGTATGGGCCCAAAATTAGGGACACATTTTAAATATTACTCTAAGTCACTTACAAAACAAGTATACTACTCCAGAAAATTAATTAAATAAATAAATGTAATAGACCAACAGCAGGTTTGCATCGGCATGCATTTCATGAACAGTATGAGGTATTAAACTAATGTTAGTCAATACTGACTGATTGTAATCCTCAGTGATTTATCAGAAAAAGTACTGGGAGGAGGATAGGCACAAAATCAGGTACCTTTGAGACGTATGGGTTATTATTTTTAATTTATTTTACCCCTACCCTCATCTCACGGCATAGCTGCTTGCTGAAATAATGTCAAAGTCAAAGGTGTTTGCTTCTCTGGTGTAATTTTATGAGGACAGGCAGAATACACTGTTGTTTGAAGATAATTTACTTTGATTTTCTCTCACAGTATAGTGTAAGAGTATTATGATTAGCTTTTTGAGTGGCAAAACTTTAAATCTGCATTTTGCAATTGTGTTGATTTTCTTCTTAGTGAACATTACTTACATACTGTTTTAAGCTGCAATTGAAGTGACTTGACAGGGTAGTTTAGTGCTTTTGTTCTGATTCAAAAGCATAGGTTCCTTCAAAGCCACATTTTATAACCATGATATGAAGCTGGTCTTCTGCCTCTAACACACAGACAGAAAGATAATCTGCAGTCAATGCCTTAGTTTTTGGGCATACCTCTCAACCTCTTAGCGTAAGAAGTCTGGACAAAACTTAAAATAATAGGGAGACATTAGGCCCAAAAAATCAGAAGAGGTTTTAAGTATTGCTCTTATAAATTCAGAAAGGTGTTCGAATAACAGGATTTGTGTTAGCATGCATTTTCTGAATGATAGGAAGTCTGAAACTCAAACGAATATCATTATTTGTGACTTCAGTCCTCAATGATTTGCCAGAAAAACAAAACATTTAAGAGGAACAGAACAACAATATGAAGCAGAAAAATGGACATTCTGTAAAATATGTACAGTTGAGAGGTATGTTTTTAGCTGGTATTCATAGTCCCACCCTTTACAGATGCATAAAGAGAATCTGCAAATCATGCTGATCTATATTTAAATGAGAAAAGTGCAAATTTGCGACACTGGATTTAGAACTTGCATTTACTCTGAAGGTATCCTTATATGGGCACCCTGTTAAGGCTTTTATAAGCTTGGAAAGTGGGAAGATAGGAGAGTCAGAAAGGAGAAGAATTTTGGTCTGTTTTTAGACTAATCTGAGGCATGGCCCTGTGCTTTAACAGATTGCAACTTTATAGGTCCAGGTTCAAAAGGAGAGGAAGAGGTAAGTATGAAACTGAGGTTCCTATGGTGTGATCCATACCCATTAGAGTGTGACATCACTGTGTCTAGCCCCTTGCACCTTGTTCAGGTACAGGCTGGGTTCAGAAATGTATGAGCATTCACAGAGTACTTTCACATGCACCACTGTGTCATTAAGCTGAGGTTTGCACAGCACTTTTATGCATGCATAAGAGCTTTGCAGTTAATTTAAGTAGTACAAACTGAACTATGCCACTGAAGGTACTTACACGTGTGCTGTGAATGTGATTCATAGAGTTGTGTGGCAATGCCTAAAATAGATAAGAACGTGGTAAATCTGACCAAACTTTCACCAATCTTACTACAGTTTTTGATTTTGACAGCTGCTAGGCTCAGCATTTATGCAAAGGTCAAGGGAAAGTAAGAATTAAATAAGAAGTAGTTACCTCAAAATTAAAAAAAGACAGTTGTTAGTGTGACATTTTCAAGATTATCCTGCAACTTCCCGATAAGGCAGGAAATCCTGAAATAGTACAGTACATCTACCAGTAAATATTTGGGATATATAATGTGTCATTGTGATGAAGTGAAGTATTGCTGGCTATGCCAGGAAAAGTAGGGCAGTGGATGTATAACATATGCCAGCATAGCTAGCTGGAGGTTTATAAAGAATTATATGTCATTTGCATACCAAACCGATTTGTACAAGTGCTTGTTTTGAAAATGTATTTGTAAAGCTGCTTGTGTTAAAAATGTACCAATAATGAGTCCTGCTGGACAGAAAAGAAATACACCTGTATGTCAGACTCTATTGTAACTGTTGAAATGAATATATATATTGTAACAGAGGATACTGGAAGAGAATAGGTTAATCTCAGTCCAGTTAACTTTGAAAAATAGTCTGAAATTAAATTACATGGTTAAAGCCATAAAGATTGCATCTTACAATTTTGATTGCAGCCAGAGACAAAATGTTTGTGAAAACCAGGACTAGGAATCCTACTGTATTGTCCTTAGGGGTGAACTAATTGCAACCCTGGAAGGGTGGAATTTTCGAAATGGTTTTATAGGCTCCAGATGCTATAACACATCTTAGCAAAGCTCTGTCTGTATGTGTGGTAACACATAGGTGATAGATTCTGGTTCCGTTCCAATAAAGGGGGTAGTAAGGGAGCCAGATGTCAGATGACTGGATGTGTGTGATGTCATTCTATAATCCAGCACTGAAATGATGTTTTAATACAAGATGAAACAGAAGTCTCAGGGCAGTCTGTTACTGAATCCTGACAAAATAGGAAGGCCAGTCACTCACTTCATCTTGCCTTGCTTTAGTAAGTAACCATGGAATAGTAATTCCTTAGCTCAGTCAGGAAAATATAGTGATATGAGTTAAGTACTTTTCTGTATCTGTGTGAATCTATCCATCTGTATTATTTTAAATATTTCTTGTGATGAAACTCTGGTGTTTATTGTACATAGATATTCAGTATTGTCGTCCTTTTATTATTTATTATTAAATATATTTAATCTTTTTATTCTGATTGGTCTTTTAGAAAATATTTTAACCTTTCAGAGTACTTATATTTATTTGGTGACACTGTAGCCGCTCCTGAAAGCCCTGTTGCATTGGTCAAACACTACCATTTGTATTAGTATTAATTTTACTCAATATGATTGGATACCCTTGTAAGAGCCTCAGAGTAGTTGGCTGGTGGCAGTATAACTACCTTATAGTCTAGGCAAAGGTAGCAGAGCTACTAAATCTCTGCCAGCCTTTCTCAGGTGTGTGTGCGTGTGCGTGTGTGTGTGTGTCTGTGAAAATCATATCTGTGTGTGTGTGTGTGTGTGTGTGTGTGTGTGTGTGTGTGTGTGTGTCTGTGTGTGTGTGTCTGCGAAAATCAAATCTCAAAGAGTGTGTGTGTCAGCTACTTGGAACAGGGACACAGAGCCCTGTTTTCACAGAGATGGTGGTGGAGAACTTTGCTTGGAACACTCGGCTGAGACCTCAACTCTACAGTTGTGCCAGTGATGAGTCATATTAGGGGCCTGAGAGAGAGAGAGCAGAAAACCCAGCCACTGGAATGAGTGTGTTCCCTGTATGCTCTTAAGGGAAATTGTGCTTGGTACAGAGAGCTGCATCTGAAATACAGTATGTATCTATTTTTGTTCCAAGTGAATGTTCCTCACCAGTGTCAGTGTAAAGATTGAAGCTCCTTGATCACTGGCCCAGAGTAGGGACGTCATAGTTATATTCATTACTTTTATGTGTGTTTAGTTACTGCAGACAATGGCTTCTGGCAGTTGAAATGCTCAGGACCAAACTGCAGGTCACCTTACTTTAACTGAATGATGAAATACACAGCACAGTTATGCATCAAAAAGTGACTATGAATCATGAAAAGGTGGGATGAAATCCTCATTTACTTACAAAAGTTACACATTTTTCACAGATTCCTCATTTACATTTCATTATTCCTTCATTTCCATAAAGTTTCCTTAAAGCTGTTCTAACTTATTCACTTTGGCACATCTACTGGTTCTGAATCATGCTGTGCTTGTGTGTCACCCATTCAAATATCCATTGCACTTATGCATAATGACTATGAATGTCACCATTAGATTTTTTGTATATATTGCATCTAGATTCACTGACTTACTTAATTACTTTGATTTTTAAGGTATGAAAAACATAGGTTCATAGGTAGGTACTAGGCTATCGGCCCAAGGGCCTAAGTAAGCTTAGCCAACAAGGTTCCCTGGCTTATGCTACCCAAGAAAGTTATTTTCCTGTGCCACTGTTGAGCAGAGCCACAGAAGTGATCCCCTGGGTGTATTTTCTATTTCCCATTCAGTCATAAAGATTTTTCTTGAAGAGTGCTAATGAGGAACTTTGCTTGACATAGATGGATAGCTTGTTCCAGAGTTTGGGAAGCCTCTGGGACAGAAACCTATCCCTCCAGCATGTCCTGTTTATTATGGTGACAAGGTATAGGTCCCTAGAGCATGTAGCTTGGAGGGATTGGGATTTCTTTAGGTGTAGCATGTCCAACAGCTCTGGGTTTGACATAGCTTTATATGTTAGGCAGAGATCACCTCGGAGTAGCGGATAGTCTACTGAGTAAAGCTTGAGTTTTTTGAGATGGTCAGTATAGGGCATCTGTTTGAGACCAGTAATCCTCTTTGTGAGGTACTTCTGTGGCCTTTCCAGCTGCTGCAAATGTCTTGTGAGGTACATTCCAAAAGGGGCATTGTACTCTGTGATGGGTCTAATGAGTGTCGAGTATAGAGGAACAATTACCTCTTTTTTCCTGGATGAGAACCATTTTTTGTGATGAGATGTGCCATGTAGAAGGACTTCCTGACTACTGTGGTGATGTGATTATCAAAGGAGAGACTGCTGTTCACCTGGGTCCCAAGGTCTCTTATCACACATTTGGTGTTAAGTAGACTGCTGCCTATGTCGTAGTTCATGGATACAGAGTTTTTAAAAGAGGATGACAATGCACTTTTTGGCATTGAGCTTGAGGCCATGGCTCTGACACCAGGCATCTGTCTCAGTGAGGCCCTTCTGTAGGATGTCCACATCATTTGGGGACTCGACTATGGCTCCTAGTTTGCAGTCATCTGAAAACTTCATTAGCCAGATGCCTTCTGTGTTAGTCTGTACTTCAGAGAAGTAGATACCAAACAGGAGAGGTCCCAAGACTGAATCCTGTGGTACTCCACTTGTCACTGGTTTGAAGTCAGATTTGGAGTCTGCAACTTTTACAGTGTGGGTTCTGTCAGTGAGCCAGTTGGCAACCCATCTTGTGATGTAGGGATTTATACCTAGTTTAGTGAGTTTATCTATAATTCCAGAATGGGGGATGGTGTTGAAAGCCTTGGCAAGGTCAAGATAGGCTGTGTGAACCACCTTATCCTCATCTACGGCTTTGGTGACTGCCTCAAAGAAGTCGATTAGGTTCAGGAGGCATGATCTGCTTTTCATAAACCTGAACTGGGTGGGGTCCAGAGTTTGGAGATTACCATTGCCTTTGTTTATGAGTTCCATGATGATACATTCCATGGCTTTGCAGACCAGGCTCATCAGGCTAATAGGGCGATAGTTCCCGGGATCAGTGATGGCTCCCCCTTTGTGGAGTGGGATAACTGTTGCTGTGCACCATTCAGTGGGCACAAAGTCTGATGTGAGGCTATGATTGAACATGGTGTTTAGGTGGAGAGCCAGTTTGTTCTGAAGTTTGTGTAAAACACAGCCTGGGATGTTGTCCGGTCTCATAGATGCTGTGTTTTTGGCTTTAGAGAGTGCAGCTTTTGCCTGCATACTTGTCATTACAGGGACTCTGCATTCTTCCTGTATAGATATGGGCACTTTAGGGGGTGAGAGGGGGGTAAAGTTAGCACTGAACCTATATGCCAGGATGTTGGCAATATCAGTTGGTTCTGTAATTTTCATGCCGTTGTGCTGTAACTCAGAGCAGGTCTGGGTGTTGCCATTGAGATTCTTGACATAGCTGTAGAATGCATTGTGGTTGTCCTTAGAATCAGTGGCGATTTTGTTTTCGTAACTAACTTTGGACGATCTTATAAGGGATCTCATCTTCTTACTAAGGCTGACCAGGGAGCTTCTCCACTCATGGGATTTTACTCTCTTTTGCAACAGTTTCTTCCTTCTGTTGTACAGTTTGTTTATGGCAGGGGACCACCAGATTGGATTCCTTTTTTTGGAGGATAGTGTCTTGGTTCTGTATGGGATAGCATGATCCATGCACTCATGTAAGTGCTTATATAGTGCATTTGTGTATGATTCAGCTGTCGTAACTGTATTGTCCATCTGCATGGGTGACATGAAGTTCACCACTTCTGTCGTAAGAAGCATGAAGATGGCTTTGGAGAATTTTTTTTACCATGGTTTCCTTAATGGGGGATGTGGGCGGGATGTGGATATCTAGGGTGATTAGCTTATGGTCGGATCGGACCAACAAGGAGTTGACTTCAGGTGTGGAAAACTGGTCACTCATGTTGGTAATGACTAGGTCTAGGATATTGTTGCCCCTGGTGGGGGTGTGGATAAGTTGATCCAGGGCTTTGGAATTTATGAATTCCAGAAAGTGTTGAGCAAAGGAGTTGGTACATGAATAGTTTCCCAGTTAATGGTGAGGTAGTTGAAATTGCCCATTATTAGGGTGTTTGGTTGAACCCTAATATTTTCCAGTATATCAAGAAAAGAGGAGTGGGAATCCTGAGGCATGGTGGGGGATCTGTAGCAAGCTACAATTTTTATTGCAGTTTTGCCCAGAGTTAGTTGCACTTGGATAACCTCGGATGCATTATGCTGAGCAACTTGCCTGGAGGTGTGGATATCCTTAATAAATATGGACTCACCTCCACCTTTGGTGTTCTGGTCCACGTTACATGGCCGAAAAGTGTGGTAAGAGTTATAGCCTGGTAGTGCAGGGGTGCTGTCTGGAGCCTTGAACCAGGTCTCAGTCACTACACAGATATCGATGTTCTCCATTTTAAGGAGAGCCTCGAGTGAGTGCATTTTGGGATTTAGACTTCTAGCATTGAGTAGCATTACCCTCAGTTTTTGCTTGCTTGTTCCTGTTATGGTGATGAATTTATTTGAACCTTGCCTAAAAAAGGCACTATAGGGGTGGCAAGAGCCTTAGCCAGTATCCAGAATCCCAGGGGCGACAGGTGCAGGCCATCTCTGGCAAAGCATCGTGCTCTGTCGACCATGTCATCCCAGGCAGACAGATACTGGATCCCCTTAGAATGACACCAGAAGCTTAGCCAATTGTTGAAGTCAATCATTTTGTCCTTGTACTGCGGTATCATTCTGGGTGATGGCGGAATGCTACTCAGGGCTAGGGTTATACCTGCCTGGGCTACATGATCAGAGAGCTCTTCCATGTCTATTTTCATGTAGTACAGGGAGGTATGTCTCAGGTCATTCACACCAACATGGACACTTACAGAGTCATATTTGTACTTGTTGTGGAGTGACTTGAGTGTGTGGGTTATGTGGCGGATCCTGGCCCCTGACAGGCAGCTGACAGTAATCTTCTCCTTGTTTAGCCTGGGAGTGGGACATCAATGTGCCTGACTATAGAGTCACCTATGGCTAGTGTGTTGGGTACGTTCTTTTGCCTTATGGGTTGTGGTTGAGTGGCACACTGAGTCTGTGGGCAATGTGTCATTTATGTTGTGTTGTGGGTGGAGGTTGCTTGTGTTTCTGCTTTGGAGGTCTGTGTTGCTTGAACAGATTATTATTGAGAGGCTCCGTTGAGATGTAGATGTCTTTCCCTGCCTGTATGCTGTCACAGGTAATGTGGCAAGTACCAGAATGAAACAATGTGACACATCTGAAAACACTAAACTGGTGTGTAGGAGAGCTAAAGAAACAGCTAGAAGGAGAAAACTACTTAAATTAAGTTTTCTTTGTATGTGACATTCTTGGAGTTTGATTAAAGCTAAGGAAAAGTATATTTTGATGATAAAAAATATACTTGGAAAGAGTTGTCCTTTAAAATATTTTCCAGAGGATTCAGAAAGAACCTCAGTGCTCACTTAAGAGTTGTGGTAAAAAAAGGTCTGTTTAAACAATGTGGAGATTTGTGATTCAGAGACACATTCCACCCACATGGACACATCACCTTACTTCTCAACTGCCCCTGAAGTTACAGAACATCCATAATTTTTCCTCTTTAACTGCAGTGAAGAAAATCTCATTATTGGCTAATCTGCATATCTTTAAAAAAAATGTTAACTACTGCTAGTGCTAATGAGCACTTTCCTGTGGTAGTTAACACTGACAAGCCATTCATAGTGTTGGCACAGACACACCTCTCATTCACTTTCCCACACTCACACACATACATTCAAAAATAAACACACACACACACACACACGCACACACGCACACATGCACACACGCACACACACACACACACACACACACACACACACACACACACACACACACACACACACACACACACACACACACACACACACACAGCACATAACCTATGCCTATCCCTGACTCATAACTCATGAGTGATTAGTCAGTTAAAATGCCAAACATTAGAGTTTCATACTTCTTTTTCCAGAAACTCCTTATTGATGCAAAACCTGCTCTTCTATTAGTTTTTTGATGGACTCTAATTCACATTTCATACTTCTCTTTTGTGTCATTTAGTGTTCCTCCCAACTTTGTCTTGAAGTCTCCCCCCACACAAACGTACCCCATCCTTCTCAACTGTCCCTGATTTTACAGGACACTCCTACTGTTGCATCTTATGGGTGCACTGTCCCTCTTACTGGTAACTCACAAGCTGTTGCAGTCCATGAATAATGCTTAAGATCCTTATTATATTGAAAAAAAATTGCTATAGTAACTTATGAGTTAGCATTGTGGGTTAATGCTGCTATTCTCTGTGTCAAGGGTGCAAGATTTAAAGCCTTTACCCCCTCCTTTCCACTTTAATATTTTTCAAGTTACATGTATAATTTTACACCATTCCCTGGTGTCTAGTGGTGGCACAAAGGACTGATATTCTCAGTGGGAGAGTGTAAGGTTTGAATCTCTTTTAGTACTTTTAATGCACACAATGAAGAGTATCCCTGGTGTCTAGTGTTCCCCTGACCCACGTCTTGTTTAGGTGCTCTTAAGGCATGATATTAAAAAGTCATCCCTGGTCACTAGTGTTCCCTTGATCCAAGTCCTGTTTAGGTGCCTTTAAGACATGAAATTAAGAAGTTATCATTGGTGTCTAGTGTTTCCCCCTGACACATATGACCCATATCATCTTTTTGTCTTTCTTTTTGTATCTTTAAGGCACAAAATCCACAGTGACACAGTCACACATACACTCATACATGCTGCTGCACACATATACATATACATACACATACACCACTACTTGTCCGCTAAACTCCCCAGCACTTACCCTTACTGCAATAGGTGAACATGAGATTTTGACTGTGTTCATTTAGACGAGTGGCAAGGAGTGGCCATGCTACTTTGTGCAGCCCAGCAGTCCTCTGGATCACTCAGCTGCTTAAATGCTTTTCTGCAGGTAATTCCTGGGAAGATCACCTACCCCGGGATTCATGAAGCTTGCACCAGGTGCAGGCATAGCATCGGAGTTCTAACACCAAAGATGGCCACCAAGCGATTCAGGTACGAGCTGTTCCCACATGTACTACCTGCGTACACTACACCCACACAACTCCTGAGCCTTGTATGCTAATTACCCCATGTGCAGCATTGTAGCATGCACATAAAGGTATGTAGCAATTTAGGAAGTGGTGCAGGTGCAGTGTAAGCATGCAGAAATGTAAACCGTAGAAAACAGTTTACATTTTTGCAAACTTAAAATCGGAGCCATGACAGCGAACCCTACAAATTTATTATATTGTTAATATATGCCAATGGCTAAATATATAGCCATTGGCATAAAAAAAATGTACAAAATATAAAATTAACATTTAATATATATAGTCACACTATCGCAACGTGGAAGCGTAGGGCAGCGGTGCGCAAAGGGGATCGCAAGGAATATATAAAACTATAGAATAAAACTGCAATGAAACACATATCATGATTTCCCCATAATAGTCAATGGTAGGCATGCTACACCATACTCATGGCACAAGGGTTGCTAAGGGGCAGTGACAGTGTTATGCGCAGTAGCTAGGAATTAGTAGACAATGCCATGCAAGTGAGAGTAGTAATAGTGAATCACAGATTCCCCGCTGGTAGAAGGATGCACCTCACAGCATAGCGTTATAACACCGAGGTGAGCCCTTGAGATAAAGATAACATCAAGAGGGGGGTGTGTCACCATTGCTGTAAGCACATTGGAGCAGTGCTAAACTGCCCCTAGGTAGACAAAGCTGCAGGATAGGGGTGTGTCGAATTGCCCATAGCTATGTTTTGCTGAGAGTATACAAGGTAACTGAGTATGCATGTGAATGGAGATGAAAACACTCGTAAACCCGGTAAATGGGTATGCGCGGCACGCACTGCAGCTAAAACAGGAAGGATATAGGAAAGAAATAAGGAAATGCTGCAGCAGTGAAACTGGAGTACAAATTACTAATTAACACCTAGGAGCCTACAGTGGGCCATTGACACCAGCTAACAAGGCTGCAAGCAGCTACCCGAAGAACAGGGAATGGGAGGGGCTGTACTGCAAAGAAAACAGCAAAGTGTCAAAGCAGAACAAAGGCGATATGCAGTATATCAGCTACAAGGCACATTTCGCCAGGACTGGGTAGGGAAAGTACAAAAAATGAAAGACAGCAGGTGGATGCATGTCTGATAATGGGAGGGGATCCAGGTCTAAAAGTGAATTATAGGGCAACAGATTAATCAAGGCAGGCAAGTAGATCTCCACAGTAAAGGCCCCACACTTGCAGTACTCATTGCAAAACCCATAATTAAGATACGCAGCAGCTGGAATAGCTCATACACACCCACGTACATCAGCAGCATCCATATCACAATACTATAAAGTGTGAAAGCACCTCACACACATTTGTGTATTCCCATACACTCTGTACCAGTGGTGTATACAGACAGGGAACTTTTATTATGTACATGTTAGGGGCTGTCATAGCTTTGATTCACAAGCATGTGTTGGAGACTGAAGGTGGTGTGGAGGATTATGCACATGACCACTGCAGGCACCAGAGGAGGAGAAGAGTGTTCAGACCCAGGGTAGCCTACCAGAGGCTACATGATCTGGAGATAGTAGAGCATTACAGGGTGGACAGGGAAACCCTACAGCAACTTGGGGAGCTGTGCTGGCCACGCCTCAGAGCCAGAACAAACAGAGTGGAACCCATTCCAGTGGATATGAAGGTATGTGTAAGACTGAAAATACTAGCTACAAGTACCTTTCAAAGACCAACTGGGGATATCATGTGTATCTCACAGGCATCAGCATCCAGGGTACTACACCAGTTCCTGGATGCCATGTTACCAAATGCCAATGAGCACATATACTTTCCCCGAACGCAGGAGGAGTTGGCCAGCAATATGCGTCTCTTCCACCATGTGGCAGAATACCCCGAGGTACTGGGTGCAATAGACTGCACGCACATACACATTAAGTCACCACCCGGTGAGCAGGGTAGGCGCTACATAAACTGCAAGGGATAAACGCTAAACAAGCTGAAACTAAACTCAAATTGAAAACAGAAGCGAACCAGCAAAAGCAAATGATGCACGGACTGTTTATTTCACATAAGCGCTTTCGGTCGAGGTGATACCCCAACCTTCTTCAGACATACACAATTTTCACAAGAAGGATGCTTTCATTAAATATATCTCTCAATTAGATAATGTTACTCAATTAGACAATAATTAAATCATTAAATCATTAATTCTAATTGCATTTGCAAGAACTAATACTAATACAAATTCAAATTCAAGAAAGCAGCACCATTTCCCAAGAAAAGCCAACCACACAAATAATGCAAATATAAAAATACAAATATAAAAAGTTAATATATTGGTTAATTAGATATTACCACTATATACTTTAAGCATAAAAATGTATAAAAATGTATGTAATAGTCTAATGTTATTCACCCACATTTTAAAACAAATATAAAACATTATATAAAACATTTTTAATATAAACAGATTTTTTTGGGGTTAATTTACCACAACCATATCTAGTTAAATGCTTTACCTGCATACTAGTGCTCAAAAATTAATTAAAATCTAGCAATATAAAGCCAAGCTAACTGCAAGGGATACCATCCCATCAACTGCCAGGTCATGTACAATGCCCAGGGCATTATCATGGATGTGTGTGCTGGCAGCCCTGGAAGCTATCATGACTCCCACATCTGGCATGCCTCACAGCTGTATCAGTTATTTGCCAGGGGGGACATCCCAAATGTCCACCTGGTGGGGGATGCTGGCTATGCACTGGAACCGTGGATGATGACTCCCATCAGAAATGCACACACACCCATGCAGGAACGCCATAATGAGGCACACGCACAAACCAGAATCATCATAGAGCATGTGTTTGGGATGCTGAAATCACAGTTCTGTTGCTTGGACATATCTGGTAGAGCCTTGCAATAATCTCCAGGCACATGTGCCCACATCTTCATAGTGTGTGCCATGCTACACAATATGGTCCTGCGGAAACAGCTGCAGCAGGGACAGAATGGTGAAGGCCCTCACAGCCCACCACCATTTCCAAGGGCCCCACAGGCACAGAGGTACTCAGACCATGAACACCCTGAGCTAGCCCCAGTAGGCAGTTGGAGGCATGCCCAGTATGCCCATGCCTAGGCAAAGAGGGAACATATAGCACACACACACTGGCAGTGTAGGCACCAAGGGACTGACACCTTTCTCCACCTGCACACACAGTAAAAATGGATGGCACACACACAAGACTACCTGAAATTGTCATGTATAGGCAGTCTATTGTGTGCATTCAACATAGGCAGCCCTCAACTATTGCACACACAACAGCCATTGGCACAAGGTAAGTCAACACCTGAACAGTAAATTAAGCTATCAGCATATGCAGATACTGTATGTATAGATTCATAGGTAGGTACTTTGCCAACTGTCAGAGGTCATTCATAAGGCCAGCCAAAATGAGTCAGCTTTTGCCACCCCATTGATTCATTAACCATCCCTCTGTGGTGCAGAGCCAATGGTGGGATCCCTGGGGTGCATCTACTATTCCCCATCTACCCTTCAAGTTTTCTCTTTCAGAGTGTTAGTGAGGGGCTCTGTATAATGTAGTTAGGGATGTTGTTCCAAAGTATGGGGAGTGTCTGTGGCAGGAAGCTGCCCCTCCAGCATCTTCCGGTTATTGTTGTGGCAAGGACAGCTCACTACAGTGTGTGGCTCACTGTGACATGGATTCCCATAGGTGGAGCATATCCATCAAGCCTGAGTTCGACATGGCTGTGTTGGCCAGCGGAGATCATCTCTGGGTAAATGAGATGCCACTGAGTAAAGCAGGAGTTTATTCAGTCCGGCTGCATAGGCCATATGTTGGAGGCCAGTATTCCCCTTGGTGAGGTACATTCGTGGACCCTCCAGCTATTGGACATGTCCTTTGAGGTACATCCCACATGGGTTATTATACCCTATGATGGGACTGATGAGTGATGAGTAAAGAGGCACTATAACCCCAGTATGTCTAGATGGGAATCCTTTAGTAATCAGATGGCCTACATAGAAGGATGTCCTAACTACTGTGGAGATATGATTGTCAAAGGGGAGATCACTATCTACCTTAGTCCCAAGATACCCCATTACCTCATCTGTATTAAAGTGACTGCTGCTCATGTGTTAATATGTGGGTGCCAATTCCACAATGGAATGACCATGCACTTAGTGGCACTTGGCTGGAAGCCATGTCGTTGGTACCTTATGACGTTCTATGTGAGGCCCCTTGAGGGATGTCCGTGTCAGCTGGACTATCAGTCATAGCTCCCAGTTTGCAGTCATTGCCAAACATTGTCTTCCGTAGTCCACCTGTGTTTGCCTGTACATCTGAGATGTATATGCCAAACAGTAGGGCTCCCAGGACTGTGTCCTGTGGGATACTAATTGTAACTTTTCAAGAGTTGGACCTGGAGACCACTAGTCAGACCATGTGGGTTCTGTGTGTAAGCCCATTGGCAACCCAACCTGTGATGTATGGGTGAATGTACAGGCTGGTGTGTTTATCAATAATACCTGAGTGGGGCATGGTGTCAAAAGCCTAGGTGAGGTCCAGGTAGTATGTGTGAACCACCTCCCCTGTCATCTAATGTCTTGGTGGCTGTATGTAAGACGTCAAACAGGTTCAGTAGGCATGAACTGCACTCAACCAAGCTGACTTGGGTTGGGTCACGTGTTCGAAGGTTACCAATGTCATTGTTAATGAGTGCCATGAGGATGCAAACCATACCATTGCAGACCAGGCTAGTCAGGCTTATGGGGTTGTAGTTTCCATGGTCAGTTGTGATTTCACCTTGATGGAGTGGAATAACTGTTGCCATGCGCCATTGTATGGGCATGTAGCCTGTGGAGAGGCTGAGGTAGGAATGCTTAATTAGGTGGGGGGCAGGTTGTCTTGTACAGTTTGAAAGATGCAGTCTGGGTCAACATCAGCCTCCACTGATGCTGTGTTCTGCTGTTAGAGGGCCATTTCCACCTGTGTGTCTCTGATGGTTGGGATACTGCACATTTCAGGTAGTGTTGTGGGCTCTTTAGGGGGTGAAGTATGCACCGAATGTATCTGCAAGGATGTTGGTGATATGAGTAGGGTCAGCATATTTTGTGCTTTATTTCACCGGCACAGTGCAAATCTGTGTCACCATGTAGATCCTTGACATAGCCAAATAAGGTTTTGTGGTTATCTTTCGAATCCTTGCATATTCTCCTGCTGATGTTAGCCTTGGATGATGTCATGAGGGACCTACATATCATACTAATAGTGGTCACGGATGTCTGCCCTTCATGGAATTTGTTGTGTGTCTGGAACACTGTTCTACTTCTGTAGTATATCCTGTTTATTGCAGAGGTCCACCAGACCGGTGTCCTTATCTAGGAGGAGTGAGTCTTGGTTTACCAATGATGGGATGATCAATACATCCATGTAGGTGCTTATAGACTGCATTTGTAAATCTGTCTGTATCTTTAGCAGTGTTTCCCCTTAGCATGGGGGCTGTGAAACCCTCACACCCCTGTCACTAGTAGTGTAAATCTAGCTGTAGGAAAGGTATACACGGTGGTATCCGTGGGTGGGGGAGATGCTAAGCTGTGGAAACAGTGAATAGTTTGTCAGATCTAACCAGTGACCGGTTAACCTCCGCTGTGGTGCACCTGTTTCCCATGTTGGTGATGACTACATCTAATAGTT
Organism: Protopterus annectens; assembly: GCF_019279795.1. Lineage (NCBI taxonomy): Eukaryota > Metazoa > Chordata > Ceratodontiformes > Protopteridae > Protopterus > Protopterus annectens. Next base: position 201,322,877 of record NC_056744.1, on the reverse strand, counting down.
TCCACCCCACATTAGGGAGGTTACCACCTGATACAGGGCATATGAGTTGATACATTCCAGGAAGCGCTGGTCCTGGAAGTGACTACCGGAGTACGTTTCCCAGTTAATGGTATGGTAGTTGACATCAACCAATGCCAGGGTGTGCGTTAGGACTATCATGTTCTCCACTGTCTCCAGGTAGGTGGAGTGGAGGTCCTGGGTCATGGAGTGTGATCCATAGCAGGCCACATTCCATGTTGCAGTTGTGGCTGATGTTAGCTGTACATGGATGATCACAGAGGTATCATGCTGCCCCACTAACCTGGTGGTGTAGGTATCCCTGATGAATATGGATACAGCCCCTCCATGTCTGTCAGTCCATGTTCTGTGGCTGAAATGTGTGGTATGGGTTGTAGTGTGGTAGTGCTGGAGTGCTCTCAGGTGCCTTAAGACAGACTTCAGTTAATGCACAGATGTTGATGTTGTCCACTCTGAGGAGTGCTGTGAGTGCATGCATGTTGTGATCACAACCCCTGGTGTTAAGTAACATAATCCTAATTGATTCTGCTATTGTGCTGTTTACGGAGCTGGTATTCACTTTCAAGACTCTCCTAAATAAGGTACCATGGGGCGCTAATAGCCCTGGGCAGTATTCCAAAGTGTAAGGCTGACACATAGGCTGGTATGGTATCATTGCATGCATGCTCCCCATCTGTGCTTTATTTTCATCTCCCCTGTAGGTAACCTACTGGTAAGCAATAGAAAGCCTTAAACTTATACAAGTCTTCTAGTTTCCAAGATAGGCTTTTGGAGTGACTAAGTATCAGTGTTCTGTATGTTCTTGCTGTAATCAACTGTTTCCTGACTACATGGTGAGTTTTCACTGTATATTGTGATCTGAAGGTCTGTTTATTCACATATTATGGCTGTGATGGCCTGCACATTAGAGGTTCACAGATAGCCTACTACCTATCTCCCCAAGGGCAATTAGAAGTATAGCAACAGTGTGTTGGCCTTCCCCGCACCATTGATGAAGTAACTGAGCCTCTGTCAAGCATAACCAATGAAGCAATTCCAGGCAGAGTTGCTGGAAGCTGTTGAAGACTGGGGTTGTGGAGGGTGATAGGGGCACTTAGTGATCTAAAGAGGGCATGTTAATGTGGCAATTCAATACCATTCAATTCCCCCAACAGGTCTTGCAGCTATCGTACTGGACAGGCTCCCCCACCCCCCTGGCTGTATGGCTCTGGGACACATGATCCCAGGGGTGTATAGTCTGTTACCCATTCACACAACATTTGCCTTGAAGTGTGTCAGTGAGGGGCTATGCCTAATGTAGTTAGGAATGTAATGTATTGTCTCACAGTACATTTGTTATATGTTGTTATTTCAAGAGTAAGTGAAGCTCAGTGGGTTTGGGGGCTCCCGCCCTTTGCTTAGCCTAGCTTATACATAGAAATCATCTAAATAGGAAATAGGAGGAAGCAACGTTAATGTCAACAGTGTAATGGTTACCGCATCCGCGTAGTATCTGTGCATTCGAGGTTACAATCCTGATAAAGGAAGGGATGTTTATCATGCGCAAAAGTATACCTTGAC